>NW_006239190.1:764314-801718 GCF_000226075.1 Solanum tuberosum | reverse complement strand
TTTAAAAAAGTTGTGTGGTGATGGAGGATGGTAGAAGGTGGGGAAGATGGAAGGGAGAAAGCAAGGAAGAAGAATGAGAAGAAAATATTTACAAAAAATAATCAGAATATTTACAAAAAAAGTCTCTGACGCGCTCAAAATTCGTGTAGCACACGTACTGTGCTTAGTCAGCAAAAAGTGTCAAAATGACACAGCGAGACCCTACATGAGGTGTCTAAAATGAACATTGCCCACTTGAGGTGCCTAAGTGAAAGTTGGTGCCAAATTTAGGGGGCCACCGATGGGTTAGCCCTTAATAATTCAAAAATTTAAGTCTAGTTACTTTACAAATCGGTTCAAGCTATTGAAATAGTTTGACAACATATTATGGAATTATCCTAGCAACATCTTTTTCATGTTTTCTGTGGATTACCTTTCAAAAGTGCTTTACTTGTTCAAATAGTTCAGCCATCACAGAAGGTCCTGCAACTTACTTGCTACTGTGAATCATCACTAATTAAGAAAATGCAAAGTTGGGCTTTCTTTGTTTAAATATTTGGATTCTGGAAGGAATTTTCCTTTTTCCCTTTTTGAATAGAACAAATATTGTGTAGGAATAGCATTCCAACTGGCGAGCAATTGGAATGCAGGTGAATTTTATGATAGTTGCTAAATGTATATGCAGGATATCTTGCTTGTGCACGATGTTCCAACACTGGATCTCTTGTTCTTATCGAGCCTGTTTCAACAATTTATGGTGCAGGCAAGCCTCTGTCACCACCTAAAACAGAGAGGTGTTCCAACTGTTCAGGTTCAGGAAAGGTGAGTGTATTGTTCAAATCATTGGCTCCAAATTGTCCACTCTGTGCACATACAGCGTATAAATTAGACTGGATAAATTGAACATCTCTTTCCTGAAGCGATATGAAACAGCAGGGATAGGGGGCACTTATTCTTTTAACATTTGGTGGGACTGTCAAGTTAGATTAAAAATTTGACCCTGGTTAAGGTTTGGTTTCTTTTCTTATTTCATCAGCACTCATGTTTCTGTGCCTTTAAATATGGTACAAAAGGCGCACAGGGATTGGGGTTAGGAGGAGAAAATTCAACCAAAGGAATAAAGAGAGGAGAGGAATCGTACTGATTGACTTCTACATTTGCTACTTAAAACCAGAGCTACTCATGGCTGGCCCTTGGTGGACAATAGAAACATATTCCAAATAACGCAAGTAGCTATTAGACATTACTATGAGACATCCCCGGTATATAATAGTGATTTGAAGGTTCCTTTTATTAGTTTTAATAATAAGAATTTTGACAATGTATCTCCCCATCAGTATTTGCATCACCACGTAGCATTCTGTATTTTTGTTGAATGTATCATTCTCCACTCTAGTTTATCTATTCAGTGACTATAAATTAAGTTGAACTTCTATCTTTGGCAGGTCATGTGCCCTACGTGTCTTTGTACTGGGATGGCTATGGCAAGTGAACACGACCCACGAATTGATCCATTTGATTAAATAGAATATAGATTTCCTTTACTGGAACTCTTAATATTGAATATGTAAAGTTTAGATGAAGCGTCACCGCTAAATGAACAACACCTATTTTATAAGAGTCGGTTTAAATTAGTATGAGAAAATCTTGGTCTTCATTATAAGGACCAATAATGTTCTACTTCTATATGCATGATTTGCTTTATTATGCAAGTCTACACGAAATCTGGAATTTGTAAATTTATATATACAAGTGTCTTCAAGAATCTAACAAACTATCAACATCAGGAATAAAGCAAAAGCAAAGCAATGAAACTGTGAAAGTGAAATAACAGCTAGCTTCACATATATATACAAATATGTGGAGAAATTTGTGAGGCCATGCTTCGCGGAGGCAACTTTATCCACGATTGATAAATGCCTACTCGATCTTTGGGAAACATATTTCTAAACACAATTTACAATGTGAAACAACAGCATCTACACCATGTACGGAATTATAAATAGCGTGACACCAAAACCTGTAAGAGAGAACAGACTTCATAATACCCATATGCACGGACCTTGTTTTCCCTGTCGACCTGCTCAGGCACTGATGCTGGCATTGCCACGGACTCTCAAGAATTAAGCAATTTTCGCATCAAGTCTCAATCTCGTGCTACAAGGATTTATATTCTTCAATCAACCGTGATGCATGGAGACGGGATGTAGGAACAGTAGTGCATCCTAGACTCTGAAGATATGCAATCTGCCACAAGGAAACGAAGTAACTGACTGAATAAGACACCCTGAGCCCCAAAACGCTGGCCTTGCTTAAAGCCTTAACAGACAATATTATTGTGTGCATGTGTACTGATTATTGTTAAAACTTGTGACCATTATAAAATCTGTAGCAGCAAATCATGTGCATCATTATAATGTTTTCCAAATATTTAATCTAAGATCCACCCAAGCAAGTGAAAGGAACACCACTAAGCAAAACCCTAGACCCCTCAAGCCTTGCGTATTATAAACCACTAAAGAGTACAAAGGGATGTTAAGTATGAATAAGACATAAGAGGATAGGACATGTTGCAACTAAGTACTCTATATAGTAGCTAGCAACATACTCAAACTGTACCCACTTTATGTGAAGCATACTTCCGGTCCCGGATGTCTTGGACTGTCCACATCTATTCACTAAGTTTGAAGAGCGCACACAAAGTTGATTACAGGTTTCAGCTTACGTACATCAGTTAATATTTTTGAAAATGCGTTATAGTCGGTTAAACTAACAATTCTGTCCTGTATGCAATGAGTACAAAACAAAAGAAGATTAGGGAATAACAAATTCTGCATACCTGTTTGGGAGTTGGTTCTGATGTACCCATTGCACTTTCAATTCGTAGTTTTTGGAAGTATTCCTACAAGGGAAAACGTGTGATTAACAAGTGAAGAATAATAATCTTTTTGGGGAAACACCACGAAATGCACACTAAGCTTTCTCTGTCGTCTTATTCTTTAATGTGTACTGAGAATAGGGAAACAGAAAGGGATGGATTGTCGATAACGTCATCCATCCACATTGTGCTTATGAAATCTTTAAAGCCCTGTGATTTATAATAATTAATTTGGACTAATTACGTGCTTAATGGTGTAACTAAAGTAACCCCGAGTTGTGTGTGGACCATATGAGGGTAGTGAATTAATTGATACAAGTTGGAATGCGTTTGAAATGGAAATAGTACACAAGTTTGAAGGGAAATAGAAAAGAACCAAGGCAAGTCCCAGGCTCCCTCACGCCAGCACTCGCATCACGAGGAGACTGGGCAGGAGCCCAGGATGCCTCACCAAAGGCCTTGTGCTGCCAGAGTGCAAGTGAGGGAGGCCTTTCACTTGTTCATGTATGTGATAAAAATTGCAAGAGAACTAAAGGAGATTGAGTTTAAGCTGATACCTGTTTCTCTCTCATTATGTAAGCACGCTTCTCAGCAGGAATTTTCTCCCAGTTCAACACCTAACCGGACAAGAAATATTTGATGGAGATGCTAACTTACATTGCGGTTCTTTAGAATAAATCTATACTTGACGTACTTAAGAAACTGCGGACAGAGATGCTAACTTACAGATTTAGCATAATGCAAAGCTTCCTCACAAGTTAATGAGGACTTTAAGGCACGCAAAACATCCTAGAAAATCAACAAAAAACATGTGAGCACATTGAACACGTGGAAATAAATTTCAGAAAGATTAAGAGGTAAAACTTGATCATAAATATTCTTTTTAACAAGTAATGCCGCATCAGGTCACAACAAATAGGCATACTTCACTTCCTGAATGCCTATCCCAATTCCTTATTTTTTATGTTGGGCTCCCTGTCTTATATTGCCCACACTCCAGATATCCCTGGGTGTGCAGGGGGAGTGTTGAGTATCTCACATCGGTGGGATAGGGTCCTTTGGTCTCCTTCTATGGTCTTTGGCAATCATCCCCTCATGAGGTAGCTTTTGGGGTAGAGTTAAGTAGAAGGTCCATTTCTTTATCACCCTTAAGGTGGCAGATACTAAGATTCACAGACAGCTGTTTTGTTGTATGGTGGCAAATAATTTTTTTTTCCATATTATTATTGATTTTTCTGAAAATAGAGATTCGACAAGAAGAGAAATGGAGACTCATGGTTCCAAAGGAAACAGAAAGCATCATGCTTCTGGAGAATGGAGGTACCAGTTTTTCATTATCCTTCCAATAGGTAGTAGTCACGCCCCCAACCCAAGAGACGAGAGACTAGCAGATGGCAAAGGATGAAGGCATAAGGTGGATACTGAGGTAGAAGGTGGTGAAGAATTTGGTGGAGAAGAGGTGCAACTGAAGGGATTCCTATAATGAGAACTAGACCATGAGGTTTGGTTATCTAATTTTATTGGCATTTAGGTGTTGGCACCAAATATCAGCTATGACTTTTGAGCAAGGGTGCTGCCCAAAACTAAAAGAAAAATATCAGGGAATGAATTACCAGAATTTTTGGAGTCATGTTATTAATTTATCTGAAAAAATGCAGTCAAAATTGATTGTTGAAATGGGAAAAAAAAACAGGGCTAAGACCTTGTGAGTGCTCTTCTTGACTCTAAGGCGCTCATCAATGACAAAACCCACCTGAAGATGCCAAAAGACAGATATGTTAAGATCCAGCCTTGTGTTACGGTACTGAATCAAACTGTTTTTAAAACTTCATGTGGCATGATTCTCGCCATTTGCCAACATCCATAAGCAGGTCTTTGCCTGTGTTGACTTAAGATACATTGGAATATTGGATACATGAAGTTAAATGTTAATATTGCTCCTCTTGCCTAAGAAATATACCCAATCATAAAGAAAATAAAACAAATGAACAAACTTTGACCTTTTTAAGCAACCTCTGTGGTTCCTGAAATGCAGGCTTTTTGGCCCATTGATGGAATAAATGAGATACAACTGTTCGGTCTTCCGCATTAAATCTGGGTAGATCAGATCAGAAATTCAATCAAAGTTAGGCTCCAAATAATAAACAGGAGTATTCTTATGTCTCTTTGCCCAATCATAAGTGTCCTAATTTACCAGTACTAGGACAAAATAATTCCATGTTATCTTCTTTTGTTTAATAATGGTGGGGTCTCGGCCACCTTGTACGCCCTACGAGTAATTCATCGAGTACTTGCTAGCTCCCACCCACACATGTACTGGGTAAAACAGTCTGCCTAGGCTTAGGCAGATGGGAAGAAATCACCTAGTGCTTTTTGCCTCCACTGAGATTTGTAAGTCATGTTATCTAACAGACCCATGTCACCTTTTACATAATAAGCTAGTGAAAATATTGCAGGCTCTATTCGTTACAAAAAAAATAAAAATATTGTAGGCTCTATTTTACTAATCAAGAAATACAACCAAAGTTATAGTGAGCTGATTCTTCATGAGTAAACCTTGAACACCCGTTATTTGAATAAACAAACTGAGTTTGAGCAATATGGTTGCTGACATATCAGCCAACTGGGGTGAAAGACAGGGAGAAAACATGTTTTCCAGTCAAGCTGTTTCTTTGCCTCGTCAAGTTAGACCACTTTTGAAGAATGTCCAAACGAGTCTTCCATGTCTTAGGATTAGACATGCTAAGGGTAAATTTGTTGGGTTCTCCACCCAACACCCACCATTACAATGGTTTTTGACGGGAAAAAATGTTTGAGCCCACTGTCAAGCTCATATAACAAGACTCAAGCTTGCGAAAGATTGACTTGACTTGTTTACTGTTCACAAAAGCTAAGCTAACTTAGATTTTTATATATCAATTTTTACTTGATAAGAAATTCCCATTTGTCATGTATTTAACATGTAATGCTAGTCTTGTTTCCGTTCAAAATTTTCTTTATTGGCTCATTCAGACAACATAGACAATAAAAGCAAACTCTACATCAACCCAACTACATGAACGGGCTCGAGTTCGAGCCAATAGAAACTGGGCAGAGTGAAGTTGCCCGTTAAAGGGTAAGTTCAATTCAGCTCATTTACAGCTCAAGTATGACAATCAATTTGGGACAGGGGAACTAATATCTTTTTCTACCCATTAAGATGATTGAACGAAGAAAACCTTTTTAGGAAGATTTTGGAATTGCACAGCTCCATTGTGTCAATTGACTCTTTGGACATTCCGTCAACTGGTTCACTGAGAGGATCATCTATTGTTATTCTATGATCAACAGATTCCACCTTTTCGGCTGAACCACTCTGAGGAGTTTCCTTTTGGAGTTTTTGGTGATTGGTCAGCTCTTCCTATTAGAAAAAAAAAAGTTAGCAAGAAGGTATTTGTTTGATCTACCGGAAAAACATGAAATGCAAATTAAGCAGACAATGACAGGTTACTTTACTCATAAGAAAATTGGCAAAAGTGCAAGGTAGTGTTTGAAAACCCATAAGCTCCAGATGAATTTATTTTACAGTGTGTTTAGATATCAAATATTAAGTAAGTCAAACAAACAAAATCATCTCTAAACTGTGGTAAGTTGCAGCCTCTGCAGAATGTCAAGGGCCATCTTGCCAACCAAACAATTTTAGTGGATTGTATAAGTTGCTATAGACTAAAAGGTCGTGTTTTGTTTTGGAGTTACCAAAAACTGTCTCCAAACTCATATTGAGTTCTCAGGAAAAAATGTTTGTTGAGTAGTGTTTGCAAAAAATAAGTACCAACATTCTTTCAAGATTTCCAAAACTCAGTTTTCAGCTCTTTAAAGAACTCAAAAGCTCTTAAAACAAGTTTTCGAGATACAAAAGATTTTAAAATAATGAATTTGAAGTACTAAAGTTCTTTTGCAAAAACAACTCCAACAACCACTTTTTTCAAAAAAAACAAAAAGCAAACTCAGTTTTCGGAAACTTCAAACACACATCGCACAAAAGGTTTCATGGGCACTGATGCAACTTATCTTAATTAATAATCTAATGTGGATCCGCATTTATCAAAAATATAATCTTAATCTCAGACTATTGCGATAGAAAACAAAATGTTGTCAAAAAGAATAAGATTCACATACCAAATTATCTAAATAAATTCAATTTAAGAAGTATTTTACTTCAATATTTTAGGATAACAGCCATAAAAATGGCTCTATTAACTTGCATATTAGAAGCTTATGCAGATCAATTAAGAGTTGATTAGTTAATCTCACTTTGTCGAATGTGTTATAGGCATATAGAAAAGAATTGAGTTATTAAAAAAATTTGAAGTTGAAAAGGAGTTTGTCGTTCCGTTTGTGTTTGGCTATTCTCATAAACTAAATCTTTACTAAAGTAAAAGATCTTGTTGTTGCATCGAAAGAGATAAATGCTGACTATTCTGCCTAACATTGAGCTTGGTAAAATGAAATGGTTGAATAATTGAAAAATGAGATTATTCAAGAATGCTGAGATTACACATTGAATTTCTGGTAGTAGATCCTGGATAAAAAAGAGTTTTGTGATTGTTCCAGAAGAAATGAAACAAAAGAATGAAGTAAATATTCGTCTCTCTCTTACAACACAGAGAAACTAAATGGTTCAATCTAAATTGATTTTAGGTTGTACACCTAATTAAAAGAAAGGGAAAAGGGACGGATTTACCCCCGAACTTTAATAAATGGTACGTATATGCCCTCCGTTATACTTTGCGTCCACATAAGTCCCTGCCGTCCAATTATAGGTACACATATACCCCTCTCACTAACGGACCCCTAATTTCTTACACGTGTCTTAATCCTATTGAACTACCCGTTTGACCCCTTTTTTAACCCATAACCCAACTATCCGCCCCATAACCCAATACCCACCCAATTTCCTCTAAAAGAATCCTAATTAAAACACCCAAATTAACACACCAAAATCGGTCCCTTTCCCTAGTCGGAGGTCCCCGCCGTATCTCACACACCAAAACCCTAACGTCGTAGCCCGTACTCCAACTATCCGCCGCGATTCCAGTTTGTCTTCGTCGATTCCACCTTGTCTTCGTCGAACTGATATTGAACTGATAAGTAGATGATGATTTACTCAGAGGTAAATTTATTGAGTGTTGTGATAAGATGATGATGATTTAAGAGGGGTATTTGGTCGAATCCAAGAGGCATTCCAGAAATTAATGTGTGTGTTGTTCGCAGGTTTCCAAAGAAGTCCAATTTGGCAAGTTCAATCATAGCTTCAGAAAGAGCAACAACAGCATCATACATTGCAGCTCCTTCACCATCTAATTTTGTAGCATACATCCAATTGCCACTTGCTTTAACATCAGAAAGAGATGTAACTTTCGCCCAAACAAGATTTGTGAGTGCTTCTCCGACAGCCTGCCTTGCCATTGCTTTTGGATCCAAGAGACCTTTTATTGGCTGCTCTCCAATTTAGCATGCACCTCCAGTCAAGTCTGTATAAATTTGAGCTATGACAGCCACATCAGCAAGAGTAATCTGCAAATGGCTTTCCAAGTCCTAGATTTATTAGAGCTAATGGCAATCACAGAGATGGTGTTGTGAGTTGAAGAAGCAGTCACAGCAAGCAAAGCACGATTTTTAGTGGGTATTAGGTTATGGGGTAGATAGTTGGGTTATGGGTTAAAAAAAAGGGTCAAACGGGTAGTTCAATAGGATTAAGACGCGTGTAAGAAATTAGGGGTCCGTTAGTGAGAGGGGTATATGTGTACCTATAATTGGACGGCAAGGGCTTATGTGGACACAAAGCATAACGGAGGGCATATACGTACCATTTATTAAAGTTCGGGGGTAAATCCGTCCCTTTTCCCTAAAAGAAATGGAACAAACAACAAGAATTGGCAAGACAGGGCACCAAGCAAGTAAGAAAGCCCAATGGATTGAGAAAGGTTGCAGTGCTTGGCAAGAAGAATGAAATTTTGAACCTTAAAATTCAATATAAATTCCACGGATGGGATCTACGGTCCGTAGAAGGTTTTCGTCAGTTTTTAAGAGAGGTAGTTTAGTCTTTTCCCACCCTTCTAAGCCTAAACCACGACGTTTTTACACCTAGTTAATGGTTTAAATAGTGTTAATCAATCCTTATACATTCATTAACACTTTCAAGTCTTAGAGCAAGGATCCAAGAGGAGAAAGCTAGGGTTTTGAGCGTTCTTCGAGTTTTAACCGATTTCGCCAATAACTTTGTTCTTCAGGGAAATAAAAAAACCAAATCAAAGAAATCCCCCCCCCTCCTCAAACCCAACCCTAAATCCCCCTCCTAATAGTCTTCTCCAAATTGGTGAAAACTCAAAGAACGCTCAAAACCCTAGCTTTCTCCTCTTGGATCCTTGCTCTAAGACTTGGAAGTGTTAATGAACATATAAGGATTGTTTAACACTATTTAAACCCTTAACTAGGTGTAAAACGTCGTGGTTTAGGCCTAGAAGGGGTGGGAAAAGACTTACCTACCCCTCCTAAAAACTGACGAGAAACTTCTATGGGTCCATCTACGGACTGTAGATCCTATCCGTGGAATTTTTATTGAATTTTAAAGCTCAAAATTTTATTCTACAGGTCCATCTACGACCCGTAGAAGTTTCTACGGACCGTAGATCTAATACATAGAATTTATACAATTTTTTCAGGCTCAAAAGTCCATTCTACGGGTCCAAACTACGGCCCGTAGGAATTGGACCCCAAAAATTGACTTCTTTGAAGTTTTCTACGAGTTGACAGTACGGGTCGTCGAAATTTCTACAACCCATAGAAGCAACTCGTAGGAATTGACTTCTGGGAACTCTGATGCGACGGTCTCTGGTAAAACGGCCATAACTTTTTACTCCGAACTCAAAATGAGGCAAACTTGGTGGCATTGGAAAGAGGACTCATAGACCTTCAATTTGATAGGTCATGGGTCACCTAATTCATTTTGTACTGAGAGATATGATCGTTTGAAGTTGACCTAATTAGAATTTTATGTCAAAACTTAATCGGTAAGGAAGTTTTCAACTCAACTTTGTGCTAGGGGTTCTTGTGACCTTAATTTATATCCAAATCAATTCTCACACTAAAGAATTGACCTTTACAAATATGAGCAATTTAAGAATCACCCAATACGACCTTACATGAAAATAAAGAATGGTTCGTTCGGGCCTTAGCGTTAAAATTACCGGGGTGTTACACAACATTTGTAACAGACATACTTACAACTGAAACACATCTTACCTGGGTCTCTTGAAGATGACGGGGAATTTCTCTCAGAAAACGTGAAGGTTGAAGAACCTGAAAGCAAGTGTGTCTAGGCTTGAGAAAGAAATAATAAAGCCAAGATAAACCAGAGCAAACCGTTCATCATACCTGCCAATTTGAATCCATAATTACATGCAAAATGAAAAGCTTTTTCCGTGCACGAGTCATTGCCACATATAGTAAGCGTCTCTCCTCCTAAAGTTGCCAAGAACAAGAAAAAAGTTATGTTCGAAGTGGATAAAAAGAGATTTATATTATAGAAGGGATGAATTACTCTAATGATTCAAATTTCAAAAACATAAATACCTCAATTGAGTTGCTCCTTTCATTTGTGATGCCATTAAATTCATGTAACAAGGGAATCTCCGATTCATTTGCCTGACCAATTTATGCGAGCATTAGCTCCAGATTATACCTTTCCCGTTGCAAACAATAATGGTGTTGTAGAGAATAAAAAGTCTGTCTGATGACTAAAAGGGGTGGGAAGAGGAGTCCACTATCCCTCTCCTTGCTCGTCCAATTAATGTGATGTAACATTTGATATACAGAGAATAAAAACAATGCTGAAAGCATGAATCTCATATCATACCTTCACTATGAAAACCGTATCCCACTCTAAGCCTTTTGACTACACAAAAAATCAAACGGAAGAAATGAAAAAGGGAAAAATTCAATTAATTTTCCACAAAATATGGACATTGGAAATGAAGCAACAGGAAGCAAAGTGAAATAACATATTGCTAGAGAATTCAGAAACCTGATGAATTGTCGTGACTGTAACAGAGTCTTTGTTATCATGTCTCCTTGTACGGAAATTTTCATTCTCCCGTTCAGATATATGATCGATAAAAGCTTTCAGTATGTTGGCGCAACCTTGTCCTTCTGTTTTGCATTCACTTTCTCCTTCTATGGGATTCTTATGAGTTTTTAGGAAATCAGACACATCGTCCAATAGATATTGAAGAACCTGCACCATTAAACAAACTGCTTCTGATGTATCTGCTCATTTCACTTGCTGCAACGATTTTTATACAGGAAAAATAATGAAAAGAGAGTCAAACAGAAACAGAAGATAAGAATAAGTTCACATAGAAGAAGCCAAGCATTAGCAGTGAAGGTGAAAATAAAAAAACAAGACCACAAAGGAACATATTACACTTACAGGTCTAACGTCATGATCTTCATTAAGCAACTTCCCTCCATCATTATCATGAACTGCCCGCTGTTCAAGAAGGTATTTCTACAGAATGGAAGTCACATGTCAAAAGATTAAGGTGCTTATAGTATAAAAGCTGTAATCTGAAAGACACTTTGATTAGCATGAAATAGACACTTTTAATGAGAAGAAACTTTCATTAGCTTGAAATAAATAAATTAAAAGAAAGATGGTGGAGGTGATGAACAAATAACTAAGATTTGATTTGACAAAGACGTTAGAAATTCTCAACGAGATTTCCACAGACAAAAGTAGGAAGCTTGTTATCATATACTCCCTTTGTTCTATTTATGTGGCATAGTTTGATTAGGCACAAAGTTTACAAAAGAAAGGAAGACTTCTGAAACTTGTGGTCTTAATCACAATATTTGTGTGGTTATAAAAGTATGTCATTAAGAGTAAAAGAGAAGTTTAAGTTAAATTATTAGCAAAATTAGAGTAATGCTGCCACATAAATTGGAGCGGAGGAAGTATATCTTTCTTTTTCTCCATACAAATATAACTTTTTAGGTTTGTGTTTTTATAATACAACAACCAACCTGGGGTATCATGTTAGCCACTGAAGTAATGACAGCTGAAATGGACTCTTCCTGCAAGTATAACACGCAATATTACCCAAGAATTCAATCTGAGCAAACCCCAAATGAGAAAAAGTTCAGCACCAAATTGCACAAATGAAACTCAGTATTGTATAAACCAACATCAGTCATCAGCTACATGCATAATCAATCAATGCCCTTCGAAAATGCCTTTTCAACTGTCCAGACAGATAAATCGATTTTGTAATCCAGCACACATGATAAAATATCAATAAAGCTTCACATGGTTTACATCCAAATAGAACAGAATTATCCATAAGATTCAAAAACTTACCCTTTTGACGAGTTTTGAAATCATGTCTATCATGAGCAACACCTTCCGCCCTTGAGTAAGTTGACTCCTGTAAATAAATAGAGACAAATTTATAATCCTATTTGTTACAGTCAAGACTAATTCACAGTAAATTACAAATGAAATGGGAAACTAGGTACTTTGAAGCTAGTTGCTTGTATTAGACATTTAGACTCGATATCAAGCCAAAACAGAGGACCAAAAGCTTTTTCTTTGTTTCCAGAAGACAAGAAAAAGAAATAGAATATGTGTAGGGAGGCAAAGCAGAATATGGAAATCCAGATAGTATTTGAGAACACATAGATAGATATATAATATCACCCAATGAAGTAGTTAAAAAATTTATGGTCAAGATCATAACTTGTACCACTGAAAAGATCATTTATCATCGACAGCTTCACAACAAGGAGTTCTAGAACAAACCTCTTAAATGTGCCAGATACTTTAGCACTAAATATGTCTCTTGCTGCTGAAATGAAGCTACTTTTCCTTACAGTGGAAACTTTTTCAATGTGTTCAATTACCTAGGACAGAAAATGTCAAAATAAGCTTTAAATAAAATAGGCATTGGATAGCCATAGTGCCCATACGTGAACCAAAATAGATACGGAAGACAACCTTCATTTTTTCTTCTTTTTCTGAAGGCAGTAAGGCCTTGAATACTCTTCGAAATGAACCATCATCGGAACCAGGTAAAGTTGTTCTAAGCATAGCAATGATGCCCTTGACCACCTATTGCATGAACATACCAGGTGAACGACTATTTAAAAGCATATGAACCTATCTGGCAGTGATGGGAGGTAAAAGATACCTTTTTCCTATAGAAGGCCACACCATGAACATTGAATGGGATTTTTCTATTACGAAATGCCGCTTGAAAGATTTTTCCCGACACCTGTTGTACAACACGAAGCCACAGAGGCAGGAATTTTCAGCCAAAACCCCACAAAAAATTTTAAACAAATTTGCTTTTTCATTAGGTAAAGCTTGACCTGCCTCCGGAATAGAACTGCTATGTCGCCGAAAGAGGACTTTTCAGTTGTGCCATCAGAAGCAATTTCTAATATTTTATCAACAACAAAAGAACATTGTGCATCCTCGTTGCAGCATTCTTTGATAGTTATCTGCAACGTATCATATGTTAAAAGGTACTCCTATCGAGGATGTTTTTCTTTATAAGAACGCTAATATCATTTACCTTTGACCCAACAGAATTATCAGTAAGAACACGTTTTGATTGGCACCTTTTCGAATTATTTTGTATAAGAAATGATGCAGCTTCAACAATGCAACGTGTGGACCGGTAATTTTTACTAAGTCTGACCTGAATAGAGATTGATATACATCATAAGCAGACCATCAGAACCATATCCGAAGTTCATATAAACAAGGACTAAAAAGACAAGCTATAATAAAGAGTTTGCCAAACCTCTTTGTGCAAAGGAAAATCTTTCCGAAATGAATCAAATCCAGAGGCATCAGCACCACTAAAACCAAAAATGGACTGCAGAATGATATTGAAAACTCTGAGCAGCAAGGTACTTGAAAGGAAAAAGAAGTAAAGAACTTGTCACAGCAAGACGAGAAAAAAATGTTTCACTGGATAAAGTAAGAAAAGACTAGCTTCACCTGATCTTCATCACCAACAATAGTTATGTGTTTATGTGATGCAAGGATATGTAAAAGTCCATACTGCACAGCACTTGTGTCTTGAAACTCATCAATCACCATTGCTTTCCATAATTCCTGGCACTCTTCTAAAACTTCATTTGAAGAAAATGAAAATCAAACAGATTCAGACAACTGCGATATCACAATGCACTAGGTTACAGTCTATTATGAAACGCTTAAGTCAACCTTCTGGAAAATCAGTCAAGAGCTTGACAGAACAACTGATCAAGTCATGGTAATCCAAAGCATTGCATGATTTTAATGTATCGTTGTAGCTTTGCAGAACTGCAGCCTGAGCAATATTACAAGATCAGAATAAGGAAATATGAACGATAAAATACCAAAAATCCCTGATTATCGGCTTACTCCAGTTTCATTTCCAATTTTGTAGTAGTCATCCGGCGTCCTTCCTGCAGACTTGGCCTGTATTTCAGTGGAGAGATGTAAGTACAAGTATAACAACCATTAAGCGTGCAACACACATCCTATTTGAATATGAAAGGGAAAAGGGTACAGAGGAGAGAGTTTCAGTTTTGACTTGACGCAGAGTTTAAGAAAGTAAAGAAGACTTTTGAATCATGTGGTCTTAAACTAAAGATATGTGAAATGTACCAAAATGTCCTTTAATCTTGTGGTCTGAAACATATCATGTGGATTGGCTTATTGCAAGTGTTTTTGGCTTTTAAGCAATTACTTTTAGGCCAAAAAAGTATTAAAATAAGATAAAAGCCAAAAGTTGGATATTCCCAACTTATGGCTTTTAGCTTACAAGCTACCTTTAAAAAGTTAATCCAAACACCCTCTAAGACAAAAAAAAACTGAAACAGAAGGGAGTCTTTATCAACATGCCAAAAAGAAGAAGACAAATTATATGGTGCTGATTTGGTTTATACATATTCAAATAGTTCACTTATATGCCATAGACAGAAACTTTCAAATCAGCATATCCAAATACTGTCACTCCTATGGAGCAGAGTCAGCAGATACTGCATTCTCTAATGGAAAGAAAGGTCACTCTTCATCTACCCGGCATATATGTGAAACATCAAAAGATTGTTCGATTGATACAATAAAATTAATCAAAGTTGCGTCCTCCTTTTGACAAAATATAAACTTAAAAGACAGCAAAATTTTATAACCAAACTAAGTGGAACAGTATCTTTAACCCAAAAACTACTTACTTGAGTTACAAACTTTAACCACTTCTTTGATCTCTCCTTAAAATGTTGAGGAGAATTCTTGTCATTAAGCTGGCAAAGCTCATCACGAGGTCCGTGTTTTTTCTCATCCAGTAAGCGGACTGCTTCAATGACAGCTCTTCTCTGCTGCCCATGTCCATATATGAGAAATTCAGGTGTTCGACCTAACCTATTGATGAATTAACATGTGTCTATTTAGACAATTTATCACCGCAAGAACTGATACATTGCAATGAACTACCTTCTATGTGACAATATGAAGGTGAAGGAGAAATCAGATAAAATGCATTAGTTGTGGAGGAGAGAGACAGAGAACTTCTAAACAATGCTTTAAAAAGGCTAAGGTGAAGCGAGGAGTACACCTTGAGCAAAAGGTGTTAGTTTTTGAACTTCCAACAACAACAACAAACCCAGTGAAATCCCACTGGTGGGGTCGAAGGAAGATAGGGTGTACGCATTACTTACCCCTACATCATGGAGGTAGAGAGGTTGGTTCTGAATGACCCTTGGCTCAAGTGTTGCAATTCGGAGCAGTATGAAAGGACATACAAAAGTAAAGAAGACAAAGGAAATAACAGAGAAAGTAGTACATAGCATTTAGAGAAAAGGAGCAATAGCAATTTTAAAATAATGCAATAACCGAAGCACAAAAAATGAGGGACAAGCAACAATGGAATGTTGTTGATACCACTGCTATGGAAGAAGAAACGGATATAGTGTGCCAAACAAACAACCACCAAACCTAACCCGATGGAAAGTGAGACACTTTTCCACTACCTACTAACATTCTACCCTAATTCGCGACCTCAATGTCTTTCTATCTAAGATCATGTCCTCTATAAGATCAGGATGCATCATTTCCTATCTTATCACCTCCCCCAATACTTCTTCGGCATACCTACCTCTCCTTACACCTATCAGGGCAAACCTCTCACACCTGCTCACTAGCGCATCTACACATCTCCTCTTCATATGCTTGTACCATCTCAGCTTTGCTTTCCTCGTCTTGTCCACCACGGAGGTCACTCCCACCTTGTACGGTGTACCAGATACAGTGTTATCAAAGGCGCGCTTAAGCCCTAAAGCGAGGCTCAAAACATGTTGAGCGCTTCGCCTCGCTTTATGTGCGCTTCAGTGTCGTCATCAAAGTTCTAAGAAAAACTTTTCCTTTTCAATGAGCCTCTTATGAAGAAGTGACACTAAACAATTGATATTTCACTTAATCATAAAAAAATTCAATTTCTTTGGTCATATATTTGTCATTCATATAATTATTAGTCTTGGACCAAACATATATATTTGTAATTTTTTTTCTCCCTTTGCGCCATTTTTCATTAAAGCCCAAGCTTTATTTGCGCTTAAAGCCCCACGGACCTTAGAGTTTTTTGCGCTTTTCGTCTTTGATAACACTGCATGGTACAATGATGTTTATGCATCTTTAGTTCACTAAATTGAAATGAAAATGGGTATCTGAACTATGGATACCCATGTAACTCCTCATTTTAACGTGAAATTCCAGAGAACTTTTACCTCAATTTTGTGAAAGACCTCTTAGCCATTGATCGTCAGTGATCAAGGCAAAACACCCTTGATCCCTAATTGATGTTATAATCCAAACTTGATGAATCTTTGATATAAATGAAAACCGATTACTAACTTAACTTTTAAGTTTTGCCTGCTTAATCAAATTGGAAACAGATGGCAAAAATTGAAAGCATATCTGAAATGATGGCTTATGACAGTTGAGATACTTGAACTTACCATTTACCATTTTATATTCAGGGATCCCTGGATAGCTTGACTCTGAACTTTGGAGTTTCAGATTTTATCAGTAAACTGAACATGCAAGCCCAACTCTGTACTGTTGCAGGTATTCATGATGTATTAATTTTTAGCTTATACATCTAGAATTACCTTATTCAGCTTTAGGTGACTCGTGTCATTTGGTGGTCCATGAGCGTGGATAGAAAGCATTTTGCCTGTAAGTATTTCCAGATATCTTCATTCCTAATCTTATCTCTCCTAGAATATCCACATCAGCATCCTCATTTCTGCCACTCTTATATTCTGAACATGAGAGTTCTTAACTGGCCAACAATCCGTCACATATTACATAGTCGGCCTAACCACCACTTTGTAGAACTTACCTTTAAGTTTTAGTGGTACATTCTTGTCACACGGGACTCCGGATATTTCTTAATATAATGTCTCTATTTATTTTGGTCTTTTTTCTTTCAAATTGCACTTTCACTTCAATGAAGCAAGCGCTTTGCTTCACGCTTTAAGCGAAGCAAGGTCTTGTCGCTTTTTTCTATTTCCTGCGTCCCAAACCACTATGATGGATAGGGTCATTGCATTATTGAGAGGTTTCACTGCCTTGTTCAGGGGGCAATTTGATTTGAGGGTATCCATCTTCTATTTGCAGATGATATGTTGGTGTTGTGTGATCCAAATGTCTCTTTGTTGTCTTATTTGAGGCAGATCCTTATTTGGCATAAGATTGTCTCAAGGCTTAAGGTCAACCTCGGTAAGTGTGAGATTATACCAGTGGTTGAGGTAGGTAACATTGAAGAGTTAGCACAAGAATTGAGTTGTAGAGTCAGTGTTGTACCCATCAATGTGAAAGGCGCTCGCCTTAGCACCTTTGGCGCAAGACGAGAGACAAGGCGACCAGACAAAGGCGTCACCTTTCATAAAAAGACAAAAAATTGACTTAACAATTTAAAACTTAAAATGTAAAAATAAGATCTATTTGTGATTTAAACACCTCAAACTTCAAAGTCAACTCTCTTCTTCAGACTTCAGGGCTCAGGTTGGGTACGCCTTCTCTTCGTTTTTCTTCTCGTTTCTTCTTCTTTCTCCTCTGTTTCGATTTTTGTGACCGTTTTTCTTCTCGCTCTTCTTCTTTCTTCTTTCTTCTTTCTTCTTTCTCCTTTCTCCTTAACTAGTAAGGCAACTTTTTGTTCTTTCTCAACCTGCGATCTTGCCAGTTTCTTCTTTCTCATTCCTCTGTTTTAGCATTGCTTGTCTTATTAATACTTGAGTCGTATTAATTGGTGCCTCACTTCAAAAAGGAAAGAGCCTCGCCTCTCGCCTCGTCGTGAAGCGAGGTAGAACCTTGTCGCCTTTCGCCGTCCAAAACATGGGTACCCATTACCTACATGGGGGTAATATTGTGTGCATCAACACCGATATTGCAGAAAGCAAGGAGTCTTGGTATCAGAAATTTGAAATAACATAATAATTGCCTTTTGATGAAGTGGTTATGGAGATATCCTAATGAAGGCCAAGCTTTATGGAAGGAGGTGATCAGGAGCAAATATGGACAATCAAGTCAATGGTGCACTGATGAAGTGGTCAACACTAATAGTTTATCAGTTTGGAGGAGCATTAGAAATTTATGGCAAGCTTCAACAATTATGTTGCCTATAAGGTGGATGATGGTTTAAAGACAATGATTTGGAAGGAACCATGGAATCGGCAAGAACCTTTGATGTCTGCTTTTCCGGACATTTTCTATATGCAGAAATCCTGAAGCAACTGTGGCAGACTCCTGACACCTCACGGGTAGAATATTTGTTTCAGAAGGAACTTAAATGATTAGGAGATTGATAGAGGGTTCCGAAAGAAGTTGACAAATTTAAAGATACCTCTACCATTCCAAATGTTATTAACCAGAACCATAGCAGCGATGGGAGATTCTCTGTCAATAGAATATACAAAATGGAAGCTTTGGGGAAGCCAGGAGGCAGTACAGGGTAATGCACATAACTATGGAAAACTAGATTCTGATGCCTATTGGAACAACGTGAAAGTTTAATCAATTGTCCAAAACGAAGCATGGCTAAATTGATTTGAGCCACTTATAACAATATACGAGTCCATTGAGTGGCAAGTATAGTATACCAGGTAAAATATGCTATTACAAAAGGAGGTACAGCTTACCGCAGGACAATCACTCTTGAACCATGAAAAAGACAAAAGGCATAGCTCTGAACTAGTCTATTATTCCGTACAGAAACATGGATTACGGAATTCACTAGCAATACCTTGATCTTAGAATATGATAGACTAACTCAACAACGGTAGTAGCCTACATCACCCTGTGCTTTCCTTTTTATTAGGACATTACTCAATCAATTAATGGTAGTAAGTCTAAAACAGTGGCAATCATTGTGGTTCGGAAAATTCAAGTATGGAACTTTCCAGTTAGATTTATCTTCAGCCATCTTTTCATAAATGTTTGCCTGCCAAACAATAAAACCTAAAAAGACATGTAAACAGAAGGTATTTGAGCTACATGAGACTCATTTTTTCAACATAACAAGACATAGCAAGCAAAAGATTACTTCTTTCAGTGTTCAACTGCTTAAATATTTAAGAACCAAATCAAGATATACGTACTTCTCAGCATGCATACGGCAAAGTTGCAAAGAAAACGAGTGAAATGTGCTGATCGTGAGCTCCTTTGCTGCTGTCTTCCCTGCAACTCTTCCGATCCTCTCCCTCATTTCAGAAGCTGCTGCTGTTGTAAAAGTCATAGCAAGAATGTTTGATGGACCAATACCCTATAACAACAAGCAAAGGAAGGGAGAGGAAGAAAACTCAGAAGTAGATACTTGACTAGATCCGTCACGTGCTAGACATGGCATTGACAAAAGTATAATGATATATCAGCACTTATAGTCATCGCACTACCTTGTGCAGTAGCATCAGGACTCGCCCAACCATCGTAGATGTCTGAAATGCAAATAGAAGAAATCAAACAACTATTGACGAAGATATACAAATTTCATTTTTAAACCATGAGAAAGTAAAGACCTTGCCACTTCCTGGTCCAGCAACAATGATTAGGGGGATTGAAATGTCACTACAAGCTGCCTCCTGTTGTCTGTCATTCAGCGACTCTACATACTTTATATAATCCTCAGGCATGTTCCTGATATCTGTTGCCTCCAACTTGCTCCCAGTATCTGTGGCCTTGGAGCTTTTTGGATCCTCTACTTCACATTCTTGATTACCAGTTGAATTCAGAATGCATTCAACTTTAAAAGCTTCATCTGACCTGACAAGATTTGAGTTATCAGGTCCACTGCTCTTTGATCTTTCTGCTTCACTTTCTTGATTGCCCCTTGATATCAAAATGCACTCCTGTCCTGAATTATCACTAGAAACAATAGCATTTAAGTTATCCTCCTTGTCCAAGTTGTTTATGTGATGATTTTCAATTGGAATGCTGTTGAACCTCTTCATTCCAGGCTTTCCTTTTGAGTTTTGCTCACATAAAGCATCTATTTCGTCCAAAATGTGTTCATCAAAATCATCATCTAGAACAGTTGATGAAAAGGATGACTCACTCAAGCCAGAAAATCCAGGTTGCCTCACTGGAGTTATGTATGTATTCAACCCAACCATGTTTTCCACTTGAACACTTCCACCGTTTTCACTTAGGTTAGATTCAATTGATTCACTTCTATTGCTAGAGAACTTGAAAGTTTCAACTGTTTGAAATTGTATCTCACACTTGGTCCTTGCATTGATGCTGCTGTCAAGTTCACGGACTTGTGAGCCCTTAACAGTGGTAAAGACATTGAGCGTTTTCTTGGAACCCTTCTCATAGATGGGAGACGGAGTGTTCATCGGAATCTCAGTAAGAGGAAACCTTTTATCACCATTAATCCGATCTGATGATGTAGTTCTCTGAGCCTTTCCAACTCTAATAAAAGATTACCAGATACATCAAAACATTAAACAAAGAAGAAAGAATTTGAACAAGCATTTCAAACTTACTTTTGAAGCATATACTGAACAACAAATAAGCATACAAGAAAAAGAAAACGATTTCCAGATTAACTTAAATTGTTGATACCTTTATTTTTCAAGGTCAATACATCTACCACAAAATTCAAAATTAGAAGTAATCAGTGCATCGGAATTGAGTTATCAAGGAGCTATTAACTGATTTCATGACTAGGGGGAAGAAATCAGTATCAAAATCCATAGCCTTTCGAAGGAAAATGGAACTTAGATCACTGAATGAGTGAACTTATAAGTGGAATCTTGTCGACGGGCATATTACCAAGGAGGACGAACTTTTTTCCAATTAAGATGTTGTGAATTCTATGCAATTTTGGTTAAGTGTAAATTGTAATCCTAGCCTAGAAAGAAGAGATACATGGTTAGGAGGGTTAGCACATAAAGTTGGAAGTAGATAATGATGTGTTATGAAGTTTTCATTTCTACACCATCAACTTGAAAAAGAGGTAACTGCAAATGGACAGTTTCTCAAGGGGCTAGCTTCTTCGTGGCCTCCGCGTTCTCCTTAAGGAATATCAAATGTTGCGTGACTTCACTTGTTGCAAACATCAAATTCACTAACTACTTACTTTTTTCAAATTCCCCTTCTGATTGAATTGATTTGAGCCCTAAAAAATAGATATAGCTAATGTGTCTATTTTATAGGTGAACAGATTATGAAGAAGCAACAAACAATCAATTTGAAATTGAATACAGAAAAGCGTACTTATCGAGGGATGTGGTGGAGCAATCATGGAGTGGCCTTTTGCGAGTAAGAAGTGCCTTTGCTGCTCTGAACTTTGAAGAGATTCGAGCTTTCTGTTCCGCCGTTAATCCGCCACCACTACCAACTACATTCTCCTTGTTGTTTACCGATTCATTCATGTTGTTTCTACCTCTCTAGCATGGAAGGAGAGTGAGAACCTTGGAAGGTTTTTCTTGACTCTGTTGCGCTCTTACTTTTGCCTCCCGATAATCAGGAATGGGATTTTTCAAATTAGGGAAAAAGGGTCAAAACTATGTTTCAACTATTCGAAATAGATTATACACATTTTTAAATTATTTTTCGACTCAAAAGTATCCTTCTCGTCTTACTATTAGACCAGACGTACCCTTCTGTTTAACGAAAAACTCCGCATGTGCACGCCCAACCCCCACCCACCTCCACATAGACGTTCTAAGAGCCCTAATTTCACCCTTTTCCCACATTTCATCCTTTTCTTAAAAACGAACCAAAGAAACTTCCTTTCACCCGTCCTAATTTCACTCTGAAGATTTACGCAATAACATTATTTAGAGAATAGTGAGTGCGACATAATCTGGTAGACTAGAAGCAAATCAAACTGTTGATTTCTTTGTTACATTCCATTATTAGCAAAAGGCAAAAAGCAAAAAGAGTTGATGAGAACAGACATGAATGGACTCAATCACCCCTTTGTAAACTCTACCAAAGCCTCCTTCTCCAAGATGATAATCACCTCGAAAATTTTCACTGCAACTGCTAAATCATGAAATATAAAAGTGTTGGCTGCAATTTGGTGGACTCTGCCTCCTTATCAACTTTCTTTGTGCGTAATGAATTTTTTGCTTTCAACTTATCTAAAGACAAGAACAAAAAACAGAAAAGTAAACAAAAACATGACACTAAAGTGAGGTAACTAGTGTTCACAAATAAGAAGGATGATTGACAAGAAGGGGAAATGATATATAAACGTTTTTATCGGTTCAACTCAAGGATGAGGGAGGTTGTTTGAAGTTTGAACTATGAAGCGTCATTAACTGTAGAAGATTGCTTGAAACTTGAACTATGAAACTTCACTAGCTGATGTTGGTTACGTTAGAATTTTCAATATGGCATACGCTACCAAAAACAGCAAGAGTTGACAAGCTCACGAATAATGTTGCACTCACTATTCTCTTAATAATGTTGTTGTGTAATTCTTCAGGGTGAAATTAGGGCTGGTGAAAGGAACCGTCTTTGAATCTATCTTTTTTACGAAAATGATGAAATTTAGGCTCTTAAAACGTCTATGTGGTGATGGGTGGGGGTGGGCGTGCACATATGGAGGTCTATGTGGCATATTAATACACACATTAGATGCCACATAACTTTTTCGCTAAATAGAAGGGTAAGTTTGATCCAATAGTAAGAGAGGAAGGGTTACTTTTGAGCCAAAAAATAGTTTAAGGATATAGTTAATCTATTTTGAATAGTTGAAGGGTGGTTTTGAACCTTTTCCATTCAAATGATGGTCTGATTTGATCGAGACGAAAGTATTTTTTATGTAAAATGTTTTTCTAGAAAATATTTTTTTTAAACTTATTTAACAAAATACTATGTGGACAAGATGGGATAGGGAGTGGGGGTTCGGGGTAGGGATTGGGGATGTTGGGTAAGGTAGAGGAGACAATAAACTTGGAGTGTCACTTCTAAACTTTTTTTTTTTTTTACTTACTTGCAGAATTGTTTTTCTTACTATCATTTTTCTCATTTTTAAAGAGCTTACTTTTCTAGAAAAAATGTTTTTCAAAATATTTTGATCAATTAAATCTGAAAACAAGAAAACCGTCTACAATTAGGAAATACAATAGACGTGCATACTTCTTAGTTTACTGGGATTCAGTTTCCATATTATCCCTTTTAATTTCGTTTTTGGCAAACAAATCCGAATTCAACTCGGTTAGTAAAAAGAAAAAACAAACACTTTATATATAGTTGTAATAACTCAGTAATCCACTCACCACACAATTGAATTCACTCCAATATTTGTATTACTATTACTTATATAGCCATAGTTAAGTGCTGGTAATAAGACGACTATTCTCTTATCGCAATATAATTTAGAACAACTAAAGTATGTGCACACCTAGCACAACCATGGACATGAAGTTGAAGAAAAGCAAAGAAGACGAAGAATCTGTGGAGAAATTCGCAATGGCGAATTGTGTGGATATAATGAGGAGGAACGAGTCGTTAGGACGACCTAAACTCTTCAAGTGCAAGAAATGTAAGAAACGATTTGAATCATTTCAAGCACTTGGCGGGCACATGACAAGTCACAAAAATAGGCTGAATAAGCTTACCACGATGAGTACTAACGGTGAATTATTGCCTGTTAATCTAAAAAAACATGAATGCTCCATTTGTGGTAAAGATTTTGCAATTGGACAAGCGTTGGGAGGACATATGAGAAAACATCGAGATGAATTGAATCAACTCGAGCATAAGAAGAAGCAGAAATTGGACGAAAATTTGATCAAGAGTACTGGTGAACTTTCAGAAGCTCTTTACGACAAGACGAAATTGGACGAGACTTCACAAACTGATGAACTTGTAAAAGCTCTTCATGAAAAGACGAGTTTGGATAGTACTAGAAGAACTTTGACTTTGGATTTGAATTTGACAACAGATGAGAATGAGTTGAGCACGGGGTAATTCTTTTTTTCTTTTTTTTTAGTTTTGGTTGTAACTAATTATACAGTTAAGAGATGTAGAAATCTATTTAGATGCTTAGAAATTTCAGTTTTTGTTGGTGTTACATACAAAGCTGTACAGTTTGCTTGTTTTTCTTATATTGTGATGCATGCAAATATTAATTAATCTATAAGGATCTGTTTGAATAATCTTGTCTACAATGAAAGCTAGTTACGTTGATTTAACAACCACTTTTTACTTCAAGTGGCCCACTGGTTTAGGCTTGAGACTTCCATGTTGGAGGTCTCAAGTTCAAAACCCCTTGCCGACAAATGTGGGTTTGTCTTCTGGGTCTTGTCTAGTGCGGGTAATCTCTCATATGTGATTTGCAAGCGTATAGGAGCAGGTTTTCATTGTCATAAAAATAAATAAATTATATTTAAATTTAGATGACATATTCTTATCATGCAAGCCATTGGATATTAGTCTCTTTTTCATCCATCATTCTCCCTACGATGTCTAACTTCATGTATCAATCTCTCTCTATATACATTCGTAAAATAATTTTAAAAAAATAATGACTTGAAATTTTATTACGGAATTATATACTTTAATTTCTTTTGGTTCGGTTATGTGTGAGACTATTACCATCATCAATTGACTTCATGTTGTATCACCAAAATCACCGTGAATGTTATGCGTAACAAGCACATTCTTACCTTTAATTCAAATGTGACTATGTCATATCAACCTTAGAATTTTGGTTACTATTATCAAACTTATGATGTATTTCAATAAAAATATAAACTCGATGAATTAAGAAAATATACCAGAAAATCCAATGAATATTAACCTACCAGAATTAACAAATCAACTACAGAGCTACTCCTAATCTTACAAGAATTAACAAATCCTACAGCTACTCCATTAATTATCGTATTCAAATCCTAAATATATTAGAACACTACGATAAAAGAAAGACTATTTTAATCCTTTAATTTGCAATCGCACAAACCATGTCAAGATAGGATTAGGAATCTACTAATCAATTTCTATTATTGAGTCTTTTAACGAGGGCAAAAAGTTCAATGAACGCTTTTACACCTTGTTGGATGGTTGTTATCCGTTGTATTGTATTATATTGTATTGTTAGGTCAAATACAATGTTTGTTTCGATTGTCACCTAAATTATCATGTATTCTATCGTTTAAATTCATTATTAGATAATGACGAAAAGACTCATTTTAATTTATATAACGACCGATTTGGTGTGATTGCATAGTTATCTTAATATTTTCTTATTTTATTTTTATTTATTATTTATTAATAATCATATTTCATCTTTTTATCCTACATTTTCATAGTAGCTCTACCTCATACCCTACTTTCTTGTAGGTTTATCATTTAAATTATGGATGTGTGACATTATGTAACGATGCAGAACGATACAATCTATCCAAACATTGTATTCATTAAAACAATACAGTACGACACAATACAACATAATACAATACAAATATACAATATATTATGAAACAATACATAATAACAATCCAAACGAAATGTAAGATAAAAGAAAACTCTCTTAATCCTTTAATTTGCAATCACCCAAACCATGTCAAGATAGGATTAAGAATCTACTAATCGTTTTCTATTTTTATAGAGTATTTAAGAGAAAATGGTCAAATGTCCCCTCAACCTATTATCCGATTCTCAACTACACACCAATACTTTATGGGAGTCCTATTACCCCCTTGATGTATTTTAAATGGAGATATTGGCACCCTTAAATGGTGATGTGGCATAGCAAGTGTAATCACTTTCCTATTAGCAAGTGTGAGGAAAAAAAAGAAGTCAAAATTAATTAATTTGACAACTGTCAATCCTTAATTAGATACATATAAAATAACTAATAAATTTAATCAACTAAAATCACTCTCTCTCTCTCTCTCTCATCTCTAACCCTTCGTCAACCCGGTCAGCTGCCATGGCTATCAATACAAGAAAGAATTTTATCTTTTCATACTTTCATTTTTAATTCACAAAATACTTTTCAGTAGCAACACCATTAAAAATCTTCCCCTAATTTTAGACAGAACAATAAAATAATTTTCTACTCCTTTTTGGCCTACGTGGCACTATCTTCTGGGCCCAACGCGTGTTGACAATTTTTTCAAGGATAGTGCCACGTAGGCCGAAAAGGGGTAGAAAATTATTTATAAAAATAAGTTCGGGGGGTAATAGGACCTTAGTATAGTATAAGTGTGTCTCTGGGATTTCGGGCATAGGTTGGGGGTACTTATGCATTTTCCCTTATATTAACGGAACTCTTCGTAAAATTAAATGTTTAACCCATTTTGAAGTTGTTTCTTTATCCCTGTCACTTTTTCTTTAAATTACTCTTACGAAAAGAATAATAACCTCAACGATTCAAAATAAAATTAATAAAGAAAGAAGATATAATTCTTGATTTTATTCAATGGAAGGTAAAATGAAGCATATAATTGTTTCTAATGACTTGAATATGCTAGGTTTCATTCTTTGACGGTTAACGTTTCATAATCAACATAAAAAAAATTTAAAATTTATTTTTCATACAAAATAAAAATAAGAGATTTGATCGTATTACTCAAATTTCTCTTCGTAAAATAAAATTAATTAATAATAGAATCGATCTATTTAAAAAAAACTTTGAAAAAAGTTACAAATCTACCATTTTATAAATTTCAACTTCTGAAAATTAAATAAATCCCTTCAATAAAGCCGTTGGAGTACAAATTTTGAATTTAATGGGTAGTAATTTTTTTATAATAAAGTTAGCATATTCAAGTAATTAGTAGCAATAATATGCTTCATTTAATCCCCGTTGAATAAAATTATAACTTATATTTCTTTCATCGTGACTTTTATTTTGAATCGTGGAGGTTAAGGTACTTTGCATAAGGATAATTTGAAGAAAAAAATTAGTGGGGAGAGAGAGAAACAATTGAAAAAATGGTTAAAGAATTTAATTTCTCGAGGCATGAATTTCGTTAATTAAACCTAAGTTGTTTGTATAAAAATTGTTAGAGACCAAAACCTGGTAAATGTATAGTTAAGGAACTAAGGGGTCGTTTGGTAGAGTGTATAATAATAATGCTAAATAAAGTGTATCATTAATGTTTGTATTAGCAATGTATGTATTAGTTATGCTTGCATTAATTATACATAGATTATTTTTAGGAAAAACCACTTACTGAGACATACATCCCTACCATATATTAGGGGTGTACAAAATCGAATCGAAAATCGAACCAAACCGCAAATCGAGTCAACCCGGAAAAAAAATCCGACTAGTGTTTTGATTTGACTTGGTTTGGTTTTGAAAAAACAAACCCGACTATATTTGGGTTGGTTTGGTTTTAACTAAAAAAAAACAACCCGACATTATATATATAATTTTAAAATTTTATTTTATACATAAAAATATTTACTTTGATATAATTTTTAAATATTTCTTATACTTTTTGTATAGTTTTTATTCTTTTAATTATATTATTTCAAGTTTGAAACTTAGAATTATGAATGGATCAATAAAGATTATAGTCCACAGATGTTGGTAATTATAATAAAGCTTAAATCAAAATCAAATTAATACTAATGCAAAAAGAAAATCAATTCAACACTAAGAATGACAATAATATTGAATACTTGTTCTTTAGTTTTACTATTGGTTTAGACAATTAAAATACATAATCTAATTTTAATTTCCTTTAATATTTAGTCATGTAACTAATACTTATTAAACTTAATTTTAGCATGATTTAGTACTTTTAAATTATGATCATTTTCATTATGACTTGTTAATTTGCAATATTTGTTTTACGCAATTTCATTATTATTATTTTTGTTGGATATTTTAGTGTCATTAATCATATCATATTGTGTTATAATTTTAAGAAACATCTTACATAGTTGTATTTTGGTAGGACTAAAGAAATATTTGAAGTACAAGTAAATTATATGTTTGTATGAATACTTTACCCGAAAAACCCGAAACAACCCAAAAAAACAGAAAAATCCGAAAAAACCCGAAAAAACCCGAGGTTGAAAAACCCGAGTTTTATTGATTTGGTTTGGTTTATAAATTTAAAAATCCGACACAAATGATTTGGTTTGATATTTAAAAAACCCGAACCAACCCGGCTATGTACACCCCTACCATATATACTAAAATTACCTTTACTTTCAAACAATTACATATATTACCACTTTTAATATTTTATACCATATATTTTAAAAGATACAATTTAGATACACAATATCCCTTTAAACTAGGATTAATTAATTATCCTTACATTTAAACACCAAAATTAATGGTCCAATTGCAATTAATAAATTTTCTCTCTCATTTTACCATTTTCCTCTGCCAATTCCCTACTGCAACAATCTTTACTCCCACACGTCCTCCACCCCCTCCACAATTTTTCTCCCTTCCTTCATTCTCTTAAGATCAAAATTGATTCTTGCTTATCTTCCAGTGAAACTATTAAGTAAAACAGACTAAACCTTTTCTCTCTTATTCCGACGTTTAAGTTTCTGAAAGGACAAAACTCAGCTATTGCGGGAGGTTAATAGGATATTATACGTTCAGAACCTCCCGCTCAACATCATGATCGAAGAGATGTACCATGTCTTCAATAAATACGGAGCTATAAGACAAATTCGTATTGGCACAACTAAGGATACACGTTGAAGTGCCTTCATTGTCTATGAAGATATATATGATGCAAAAATGTATTACCACCAAGTGGAGGTGAGTAAAAAATATTACTAGAAAAAGGAGGACGAGATACACGTTTTTGGATATATGTAATACTTACCATATATTCGAGACACATATTTTTGGATATAACGTATGAAATTAATATTTGATACATCAATTTAATACTAGGTACATGAAATTATAGTAGATCATATAAATAGATACAAGAAGTTAATACTAGATACATACAACAAATACATTAAATTAATATTAGATACTTCTATGATACATATGAACGTACTTGTGCGCCCATGTATCATAGTCTATTTGTTAATGTGGAATAAGAGATTAATATGTTTTCATGATACACCTGATTGTATGTATTTGTGTCCATCTGATCAAAGTCCATCAACTTTTTTTTTATGTATCTAAGAGGTTAGTACGAATGATACATATAAATGTGTATGTGCATTGTACACTCATGTATCTAAATGTTTAGTTTGTTGGATATATCATACATTAATAATAGATACATCAAATTAATGAAATTATTATTTTAAAAGTAATAAAATGAAACTAATCAAATTACATAACCAAAATATGCATGTTTTGGTCTTTTATTAATAATATTAATGATTTATTAGTTAAAAGAGTAATAGAATGAAATTAATTAAACATAGATACACTCCTCAATTTATGCCTTATATTAAGGGATTTGATTAATTTAAATTTTAAATTAATTGTTTATATATTCTGAAAATTCTCAGTTACTCCTTTAATTAAGGAAATAAGTTACAAACATTTAATTCAAACAAAGAAAACATGTATCTCGATTCTAAAAACTATCGGATACATATATTTGACGAGTAATGATACATGTATCCAAAGGAAGAAATATGGTACAATAAGTAATATTTGAAACTATCGTGAATTATAGTAATTATGACCTAAACTAGTGGGATTTATGTAGTTTACCCTTATTTTTATGTATTGTTTGGTTTGATGCATTAAAAATAACATGCATTGCATAAAAAATTATTTACAAAGATACCCTCCACTATTATGGTGGAAAAGATGTAGAAAAAGGTTTTGAGGGGCAATTGGATCTTTAATCATGCTAATGCATGCATTAAAATCAATGCATTGCTAATACCTAAAAATCTATGGTATTAACAATATACACCTTAACACAGAATAGAGTGTATAACTAATGCATAGAATAGAAAAAAGTACCAAACAAAGTACTAGTAATACACAAGGCTAATGCATGCATTATTTTTCCTAATACAATCTACCAAACTGGTAAACATATAGTTAAAGGACCAAACCTAATAAGTTTTTGAATAGTTTTAGAACTAAATTGTAACACCTCGGATTTGAAAAGATGGAAAATTGCAACTTTTTCTAGAACTGGTGCCAGTACTGACGGAACCACAGACGGTCCGTGGACTAGCATACGGGCCGTAGGTGGGGCCGTGGGGGGTGAGTTCAGAAATTCCTAAAAATGTCAAGGTCTCAATACTTTATATGGTTCACCAGGATGGTCCGTCATCCAATGTACGAGTCGTAGATAGGTCTCGTATGTGAGTCTCAGACTTAGAGATATTTTAAGAAATTTCAGTTGGACCCACGGAGGCCATGTATGGACTGTAGCTTGAACCACGGGCCGTGCATGAGTTCTGTCAGTCGAGGGTCCAAGAAATAAGTTTCTGAACCCATGGAAGGTCAATCAGGATGGTCCGTAAGTGGGCCCACAGACCATAGGTCCCCACCGTCGATGGAGGTCGACAATTATTCTTAGAAGGGCTTCTTGGTCTTTTCCCTAATTGTTATAACCCAATACTATGTCATTTTACCCTTTACTCAAAGCCTTATATACTGATTTTTAACCCCCAAAACACCCAATTCAATTCATTCTCCTAAAATTCTCAAAAAGTTGAACAAGTCATCCTCTCAAAAATTCTCTCTCTAAGGAAGAAGAAGAAGACTAGGGTTCTTCAAGTTCAAGTCTCCTTTCTTCATCATTGCTTGAGGCTTCAATCAAGGTATGTAGGGAGTTCATCAATGGGTTCCATTCACCCATTGATTCCCCAAAGTTTCGTCAATTCTCTAATTCAATTTCTCAAGATTTGATTAGATTTTCACTCAATTTCTCATGGGTTCTATATATTTGTATGGATTCAATTGCTTTATTGTGATCTTTTTTATTTTTATTTTATGATTTGCATTTAATTACATGCTTTTTAACCAATTCCATGTGAACCCATGCATTGATCTATGAATTTTGACCATGAACCCTAATTTACATGAATTATGAAGAAGCCTGAATCTATATTATTTTATGAAATTATGCATGTTTTTATGAAAGTAATTGTTATGACTCAAGTAAGCTTATAGATAAAGGTATCTATATGTTCAATGAATCTTGGCCACATGACATGAATGACATCTAGATTTGCCCTCAATACTTCTCGAGCTATTTTCCTAAATTAAGTCTTGATTAGTATGATATTCAGATATGCCATCAATGATTATAGATCACGCTTTCAAAACTATTTCCATTAGTAGTAGGACATCTCTAGCATGATGTGAATGACTATGGGCCTTTAAAGCTATTATGAAAAGATCATGGATGGTGAAAGGTTTTCTCACGCATGGTTTAAGGAGCTATCCTATGATAAGACAAGAGGTGAATACCCATGTCCCATAATAATAAGGTGAGTTAAGACTAATGATTATTCCATAGGATTTATACTTAGCACCGAGTGGACAAGTGGCGATTACCCATGTCCCATAAACTATGTGCCACCATAGAATGATTGTCTTAGATAAACATTAGCTAGTGAATCCACGTAAGCTAGAAGTTCGTGGTCCTTACCTTGACAAATAGGACACCCCTTTTCGGTGTAGGGCAGACACTAAATTCCATGTTATAGCTCGCATGGTCTATATGTCGGTTAACGGTAAACTTCCCACAAAAAGAACTAAGTTGATTTTTAATGTTCCATGAAGCTTCCTTTATAATTTAAGATGCATTGACCATATTCATGATTTATGAATCTTCTTTAATGATTTTTACTATGTTTTAACTTGGTCATGCATTCCATGTTTTCGATCATGTCCCTTTATTATCATGTGTTTATCTTTTATTGCATTCCTCTCATACTTGGTACATTCCATGTACTAACGCATACTCTTGCCTACATTATTTCACTAATGTAGGGTCCGATGCTCCTATTCCGCATCCTCGAGGCTAGTGTTCACTTTAGTGGATTGACTGGATTCGAAGATTGGTGAGTCCTCATGTTCCGAGGACCAAACCTTTTATTGCTTATCGTCATTACTTTTCAGATATTGTATGTGATGCATGAGTTACGTCCAAATCACTCTTGATGTAATAGATGACTTTGAGACTATTTAAACTTCCGCTTCGTTTTTGACAAACTCTTTATGATATAAACTGTCTTTTGAGCTATTTAATTCCATTATTTTGTTTATGCATGCTAAGTGGTTTGTGTAGGGACTCTCGGGATCTTATACGACATGTCACGTCTAGAATGTACTTTGGGTCATGACCAGAGGCGTATCCAGGGTTTTGAGATGATGGGTGCACTGTTATAAAAAGATTGATCTATGATACAAATTTGATCGGTACGACATTTAAGTTTTTACTACTGAAAATCGTTAAATTATAAAATTATAGGTCTAAAATTAATTCTTATATATATATATATATATACACACATACACCAATTACTACTGAGAGAAATGTTATCTAATTTTAGAAAGAAAAATAAAACAAGATAAATATAAAATTCAAATTTCTAACCTCGCAGAGAGAGGTGCACCCAATCACAATCGCATTATGTGATATTTCAAGTGTGGGTTCACACATCTATATTTCATTGTTTTTTAAAATATAACACTATTATATATAATTTCGAGAGGGAACCATGGATTCACGTGAATCCGATGAGCCTCCCTTAGATACGCCTCTGGTCGTGACATAAATCCGGTAAGTACATATTTAACGAGATTATTTATGATATTTTCTCTAGACTAAACACACCCTTCGTCTTCAACACCCAACTTCATATACACTACAAGTAAAAAGAAACGCCTAAACTCATTAAAAATGGGAAGTTCTTGGAAGTCTGGACAGGATTGATCACTCACTGACTGACTGGGGATTCATCGGGCGAGAGATATGGAAGCGCTAATAGCCTCATACGCAGACGATTCTTCTGACTCCGATTCCGACTCCAATCCCACCCCTCCACAGCCGCCGTCAGCTTCCACATCACTGGCCCCTCTCCCCCCGCCTCCTATTTCACTTCTTCAGCCGCCCAACTCTTTTGGTAACTTTATTTTTCATCAAACCCAGAAATATCTATAGAAGACGAATTATGCTCACTAAATGTTTGCTTTTTTGCTTCTGAAGTTCCCTTGGACTCCTTACCTAGTAGTCAAGTCAATCGCGTTCGAAGCTTTCCTCACATTGAAGGCAATTATGCTTTACATGTCTACATCCCGGGTAATTTCTTCTATCTCCCTTATTTTCATGCCATTTTATGCTTTGTTCTCTAATTTTGTTTTTGTGAATTGGTGAAGAGCATAATAACTCAATTCTGCAAAATCATTATTAGTCGTTAAAAGGTAGGTTTAGAGCAAGATCATTTGCAAATTGCATTTAGTAACAGAATTAGGGTGGTTTTTAAGACACAATTTTTTAAATCGAAAAGAGACAAATCAAACGGTCCTTATTTAATCAAGTATGATATTGGTAATATGATTCAAAATCAAATCTTTTTGTCATATTTTTGTTGGTAAGTTTATTGGAAGGTTGTTATAAAACGTTTTTTTCGTAATGTTTATTTATATTTTCTTTTACTTCTAGTTTATATACCATCTGCAACAAGGAAGGGGCTGGCCAGTTTTCTGAAGAAGGTCACAGCTATTGTACCTACTCTACATGCTGTGGATGTTGATGTACCATTGAGTGGTTTGTTGAAAGATGAAGCACTGCTTGAAAAAGTGGTGTTGGGTAGAGAGTTTCACATTAGTTTGGGAAGAACTGTTCCTCTCCGCGTGCATCAGATTAATTCCGTGGTCTCCATGCTTCGACAGAGGCTTCAGTTTCAGAGGAGGTGAGGTGACTTTAGTGATATGCATGCTATCTCTGATTTTGTTTTGGGCAAAACAAAACCTGTTGTTGCTTTGTTAATTGTTGTCTATTAATGGACATAGGTATTTGATAGATTTTAACAAATGGGAGATCTTTGTCAATGATGATTCAACTCGCACATTCATGTCACTGGAAGTTGTAGAAGGAGGCTTAGCACAGGTATGAAAAATGCCATTTCTTTAGTACTTGTTGGTAACATGGTTTGCTGTTTTGGCTTGTGTTCACTTCTAGCTGAACTCCGAAGAATGTTTGAAGTCATAAGTATGCTCCTCGTATAGAAGTTAGTTGTTGGTACATCTTTAAGGTCCCTTAATATAAAATAGATATCAAGGCACATGCTTGTGTGTGCCAAATTCAATTTTCCCAGATTTAAGAGCTAATGGAAAGTAATGTAACATGAGAAAAAGAGAATATGAGATAGTTGTAGAAAAGGGAGTGTCAAGAGATGGAAAAATTTACCTTAGTGACCAGTATATCCTTCTGTTTCCTCATTAGTGAGTTGGTTATAACGATGTCTAAGAGAAAAGTTTACAACAGGCTTGTCCCTAGGGCTTTGGTTTAGTGGTAAGAGCACAACTTGTGATGTGTAGTATACGCGCATGTTATGAGCTCAAACTCTGTTGTAGACAAAAACTTGGTATTTAAGTGGAGAAGGGTCGAGGGGAGGTCTCATTATTCATCGAGTTTAGAACTGTGCACCACTGGTCTGCGGGGTTTTGTCGGCTATCCCCCCCAAAAAGAAATGAATTACAACAGGATTCACCATTTGAGTTGCTATCCCATATTTAATGGTGGTAGATAAACATTCCATGCTGTGTGTTCTGAATTATATGAGCTCTTATGGTGTCTTTCATTTTCGAGAGAGATATGTCAATGCGAATGGAAGCTGCCTCCATGGTCAACCGTAAGGACTGGGAATGTGTTGAATTGGTAGGTGTATGTGTTGTATCAATCAAGTTGATATTCATGGTTAATCTAGGGAAATATAAACTAGAAGTACAGTCGTACAGCTAAAGAAGGTTATCTCCCTCTGTCTGGGTAATTGGATTGGAGTTGCTGCTTATGTGTATTGTCATATCCTCCTCTTCCCACTGCCTCAGTCATCTACTATAAGGTCTGTGTATGGTATCTTTTTCTCATAGGGCCAGTATATCCATAAGCTTCTTGTTACCGGTGGGGTTCAAATAGATTTTGTACGAATGTTCACAACTGATATTATTTGTTGTATTCACAAACATTAAAAACTGAAACTAAAATTAACATCTTTAAAAAAATTAGCTTATGTGAAAATTTCAGAAGTAAGACTGAATGTTTTTTTTTTTGAGAAGGGTAGCAGTAAGTAGACTATGGGAATATTAACACCTAGAATCCGAGATATGACAAAATCCTATTAAATCTTGGCACAAACTTAATGAAGCATCAAGACTAAATGTCCTTTACATTTAGGCCGGTGCACAAAGCATCCCGCGTTATCAGAGTCTGGGAATCAGCCACTTATTCTGGAGAAACTGAAGATATATTGATTTAACCAGAAATGGCCATTAACAAAAAGAATAAAGAAGTAAAGGTCACCCATTGAGCCAAGCACACATTTTTTTTTTCTGAATAAAGCTATTCAAAACAACATATGCAATATGAAAATCAAAATCAAGAGTGACTACTCGTGTCAAGTTGCAACGTGATTAGCCAACGTTTCTTTTATATAAGAGCCTCTTTGGATTGGCTTATTTTAGGGGCTTTAAGCAGTTTTGTAGTGTTTGGGTAAAATAAATAAGTGTTTTTAATCCCAAAAACCATAAGCTAGAAATCTTAACTTATGAGTTTTGGCTTATAATAAGTTATAAGCCCATCCAAACAAGCTCTAAGTAGAGATTGAGAAAAGGAATGGATGATGTCTTCATGGCAGACAAATATAATTGGTAGGCCAACAAGTTTAGGGAGGAGGATGACAAATAGTTGATCTCTTTAGCAACAGAATGTGGTCTAGTGGTTAATGAGTTCTTTTTTGTGTGTGTGTGGTGAGGGTGGGATATCATCAGGTCTCAGGTGAGACAAACATACTAGGTAATTTCTTCCCATTGGCACAAGCCTTGGTGGGTAGTGTTACCCAATACTTATGCGGGTGGGAGGTAGTAGTGCATGCCATTCCGGACATCACCGTCATAAAAAGGTTAATATCTTTATGAAAGTCACCGTAATAGGTTGGCCAACAAGTTTCGGTGGATAATACATTAATTTTTGTTACCAGTAGAAACCCATCAACTTTTGTTATTTTATGTGGATTTTAACCAAAATAAGGAGTAAGTTAGAAGCAGGATGCTGTGCCAGGTTCTTAAGTGAATGGATAATTTGAAAACTAGATCAGAGCAGGGGTTTCCCCTAAAGCTAATGGTGGCATGATCACAGGGCATGCCTGGCTCTGCGCACTGAAAGAAAACTCCTTGTGCAAGCGTTATCCATTTCATTACAATCAAAATCTACATTGTGGGGTTATTAGAGGTTTTGGTGGTTCCTATTGTTGACTTTTAATCTTTAGGTGTGTTTCTGGTTATTGTCTGCTTTAATTTTGATCAACTAATTCTCTACAGTGGTTAGTTAATGCTCATCTTTCGCATGTGTTTCGATTATGGAACAATGAGTTTGAACTAAGCTCTCTACTATTTTCCTCTCTGGCATCATTCATGTCAATTTAGATAAAAGCTTATTGTTTTTCCTTGTCCTCCCGTGTCTTGCTAATATAGTTCATCGTTGAGGCAAGAGAGGAAACTTACTTGTATTTTGTGTCCCTCAGATAAGAAAGCAAATCCAAGCTGTTGATGAAGTCTACAAACTTCATAACCTTCCGGAATTTTACAAGGTTGACCACATGTACTATGTTTAATTTTTTGCAAGTTTCAATAGTGTGTTTGGTATGTAGGAAAACATTTTCCGGGAAGTGTTTTCCAATTTTCTCATGTTTTGTTGGTCAAATATTTTCTCTGGGAAAACAAGCTCCTTGAAAATTACCTAATGAAAATAGGAAAAACAAGTTTCATAAGTGACATTCCAAGTTCATCCCCCCCCCCCCCCTCCACCCCCCCCCCCCCCCCCCCGGAGCCATTCTACCCTCCACATACCCCAAC
>NW_006239190.1:733514-763611 GCF_000226075.1 Solanum tuberosum | reverse complement strand
CCCCCCCCCCCCCCCCCTTGAACCCTAACTCCCTACCCCATTCCACCCACGTAATGTTTTGCTAGATTACATATAAATGCTTTGGGATAAAAATTTTTGCTTACTTACCAAATACTAGAAATAAGTAAAAAAAACTCATTTTTCAACAAAACATTTTGCATGAAAAATATTTTCTTTCATACCAAACACCCCCGGCCACAGTCAAATCAATGCTTCTTCTTCAAGTGAAAAATTAAAAATTACTTGGATTTGGTGGCAGGATCCACGCCCTCACATCTCAATAACTTGGGCATTGGGGGATATCAGGGACACCCTGAAGAGAATGGTGGAAGAAGAGATGAAGAAATACAAAGTGGGTTCAAGTTCACGGCAGAAATGTATTTTCACTAGCAAATTCACTGGCATTTTGTGCAAAATAGGCAACAAGATGCATGAAATCTGCAAGTTTCAGGAAGAATAACAATTGTTTATAGATTCCTAGTTAACCTTTTCAACTATGCATCTCCCAGAAGGCTAATTAGAAGGACTTGTTATTGTAAAAAGTCGAACTGAGCAAAAAGGAAAAAGGCAACGATTGTTGATAGGTTTGTTGTTTCAATGAAGATAACAAGAGAGAGGCTCACTCTGTTCTAGAATCTCTGTCCAATATGAGCTGAAAGAAGATAACAAGTGATGAGTGCATATTCCCAGGTCCCAGCATATCAATGATGTACTAACTCGTAAAAAGGTTCGACTTGTCTAATTTTATGAGTTCTATTAGATTCATCATTTGAGAAAAAAATTATGTGAGTGAGCCCTTAAAATGTTATTTATGTTCTATTAGATGCATTTTGGACAAACTTTAAGCTACATATATGAAATGATCTATATCCCTATTTATGAAAAGATGAAAAAACAATTCCATCTTGGATACCTTTCAACAATAGTACCTGGATGTTACCTGGAAAAAAATCATTTAAGTTCATGAAAATTCTATTTTCTGGTCAATAGTACCTGGGTGTCTTGAAGAATAAAGTCATTTAATATTATCAGTAATTTCCTTCACCAATTGGTCTATGTTACTCAAATTTTCCCTCAAAAAAGAAATATCATCTTTGCTAACATTCCATATTATATGGCATTCAATACAATTTCTTATCACCCTTCTCTTACACAGAATGTGTGATTGACCGACTCTACCTCTATTCTTTATTTAGGATGTGAACTTTTTTGTAGTAGTTTATTTTTTTCTTCCTCTTTTTTATAGAGGTAGCAATTATAAGGCGGGGAAAAACAAACTGAGACGCGCGTGATAGTAATACAAGCATAATGAATTTAGACTTGGCACGATATTAGATTCTATTAACCCTTTGGGTGGTTCAGTGGTTTGACTTGGTACTTCCATGTTGGAGGTCTCAAGTTCGAAATCCCTTCCCAGCGGAAGCAAGGGGTTTGTCTTCTGGATCTAGCTCGTCGCATCGGGATTGCCTAGTGCGGGTTACCTTTCCTGTGTGGTTTGCGAGCTATTATATGCAGGGGTTTACCTTGTGCGCACCCAAAGGGTCGAGATTGCGGGTTTCCGTTGTCATAAAAAAAAACATATTTCATATAGAAGATGTATTATGACTTTGTGAGAAAAACAAAAAAAGTGGATAAAAACTAGGACCTAATACAGAAAGATGTAGGATTATTGCTTTGCTTGAAAGAAAAAAAGTGGATAAAAAACTAGGACCTGCACATGGGTTCTAAGTTGTAACATGTTTTAGAACGTAAGATGTTCAGATATTTCCAAGTACATCAATCCAGAATGAATTCATATCGAATTGGTCGAAGGAGTTAACAGCAGAACCATGGGGAATGGAATATGGCTGGGCAACACCAATATTTGTACATGTGTTTTCCATGTCGGAGACTTGTTGATCGACAACAAGTGAAGTAACGTTGTTATAACAATCTTCAAAAGTTTGTGAGAAATTCACAAAAGGATCCATCATTTGGTTTTCTTCACATGTAATAATGCTGCTGCAGGGTGAACAAACACCTGTTGTTAATGAACTGCTGTTATTGCTCGTTTCAAGCACAAGTCTTCCTCGAGTACTATTTTTCTTCTCATCTTCTTTGGTTTGTTTGCGGCTTTTCCTGGTTTTCAATAGAGCATCATGATTTTTCAGTCCAAGATGCTTCTTTAAGTGTGCGTGGAAGAAGTTTTTAACTTCGTTGTCTGTTCTTCCAGGCAATTTCGCGGCTATTGCTGACCAGCTGCATAGAAATACAAATTTAATTTGGTTTGGTTTTAACAGTATTATGTATTTAGGAGCAGGACTTTACAGAAACCTATGTTAACAAATTTGCTAACTTTCTTGTGCAGAACTCTGTTGTGTTGGGGGAAAAAGAGCTTAATTCTCACCTATTTCCAAGTTCCTGATAAGTTTTGATGACAATTTCGACTTCTTCCATGGTAAAGGGTCCTCTCCTAACATCAGGGCGGAGATAATTCATCCATCGTAGTCTACAACTTTTTCCCGTTCTTGAAAGCCCTGCAACCACACGACCAAAGTTCAGGAGACTAAGAAAACATGAATTACAACAAAAGAGTTGCATAAGTTCCACCCCCTCTCTTGGAGCTCCTACTTTTTTTCTCCCTTAATAACTCGAAGCCACAAACTTAGGGTTGGAGGTGGAGGGTGCTTATCATCTAAGCAACCCCTCTTGTCGGTACATAAGTTATTGCTAGAAAGTATTGAATGAAAATATGATCATTCAAAATCTGAAATGAAAATACTATTAGTATGGTTTTATTGGCGTAACCTGCAAATTTGGGCATCTGTTTCCAATTCCAGATGCCATATTTCATGATATAACCTCTCAGTTTTTGGTCTTCCTCTGGAGACCATGCCCCCTTCTTTATGATCTCCTCCATGCTTGTACCTTTCTGCTGCTGTTGTTGTACTATTGGCATGATTAATGCAGATAAGTAGGATTATTTTGAAGTTCAAGTCACCTGCTTTAGTACTTGGATTGTTTCAGAGCTCTTTCAGAAAAGAATAAAAAACCTTGTGGTTTATATAGTTATTTTTGCCATCCATTATACATGGATCTGTTCTTTATTCAATATACCTCATTTCCAAGAAAGTGTAGACTTTCCACAACGACTTCATTGTTTTGTCTTGTTAGTCATTCTTAATTGTCTTTTCATGATTTTTAAAAATCAATTCTTTGAAGGAAGAAGAGCAACTCTACATGGGAGAGATTTTTTCATGTCTAATTGAGTGTCATGATTTAGTTGGATAGCTTAAACTTACTTTTTTTGGTCCCAAGTAACTTGGAGAAATGAGTAAAGGGTGTTAAATAAGTTTTTAAATTAAAATGGTGATAACTCTCATAGCAAAGGTTAAAGACTCACTTAATTTATGATTTAATTAAATGAGGTGTGAAATGTAATACTTCACTCAAACAACTCACAGTGGTGAGTGGTTAGGGTTTTGATTTTTCAAAGTAAAAATAGTGATTTAGGTTAAAGAAGAAGAAGAACATGAGTTTTACATATTTTGTTATTGTACACCTTGATAAATAACGTATTTGTTGTTCTTGTTGTAGTGTGTATACTTAAACATATGCATCACAGGTGAGAAAGAGAAGAAATTGTTGTTGTCATTGTACTCGTTATTGTCATGATGTATGAAATAAAAATTGAGTCTGCAACTATTTGATTTTTTCCAAACATTTCTAGAGGTTTTTTCCGCTGCGAATAAATGAAAAATTTGTATTATTAGAATGTGATTTTTTCATCCATTTTTTTGTCGAACCAATTCATTGGAAAAATGCACGGTGAGAAATAATTTCTCGCTAAAATATTAAGAAGTTTCCAAGATTTTTCATGTGAAAACACTGATTCAATCAAAATATCTTTGAAAATAATCACCGAACATTTTTAAGTGAAAACTTTCAATAAAAAATAACAATTTTTTCGATGGTGATTAATGATTATACATATGTAATTTTTTAAATTTTAAATTAGTTCCACTTTTTTATTTATATTAGTCCTTGAACTTTCTTGTTTAGACAAAATTCAAATAAACTTCATTCGTAATACACATTACATATGTGTTATGAATAAAACAAATTTATGATTTAAACCAAATGCATGTTATTTATCGGTGATTTGCTTTCTCACCAATAAATAATTATTGAATAAATTGCACATAATAATTTTTAATAAATTTAATTGAAAGAGATATTTATTTTTAAATGGAGACAGTAACTATTTTATTATCCCATAAGAAAGGAGAAAGAAATCTAGATAGTGAAAGTGCAAAGAGCTGATGTCAATTTTGTGATGTTAAAACATTGGGAATATTAATTCAACAAATTGATTAAAGTGTTTCGATTCTTTTTGTTATTTTAATGTTATAGAGCACGAGGTTCGTTGAGTACAACCTAATCATTTTCTTAATTTCTAATTTGACCCTACTACCGCGTTGAAATTACTTATCTTATGAAGTTACATTAATTATATTGTTATTGTTGTTTGTCGCGTTGTCACTAATTTCGTGATCATAGCAGCTCTATATTTTGTGTCGAAAGAAAAAAAATAAAAAAATTCAGTCCCTATAATTAAAATATTATCACTATTTACTACGTTGAATTTTCTTACTCGTGTCTACAAGTCGAAGGCTACAACTTACTAGAAGTATATTATTAATCCTACAAAAGGCATCCTTTAATTGAGCTCTTCAACGATTAAAATTATATTTGCTTCTATATATACATAACAATATTTTATTTTTGATGAAGATATATTGATTATGCAAATTAAAGGATTAAACTTATATTTGCTCTTGTATATACATAATAATATTTTATTTTTTGATGAAGATATATTGATGATGCAAATAATGGGCCTGTTTGGATTGACTTTTGGCTTATGACTTATAAGCCAAAAGTCATAAGCTAAACTTCCTAGCTTATGACTTTTGACTTATTTTTGTTATTTTGACTTTAAAACAAGTGCTTATAAGTACTTTTTAACTTTACTCAAGCACTTCAAAACTGCTTAAAAACTATTTTGGCTTAAGAGCACCTAAAATAAGCCAATCCAAATGGGCACAAATCATGTTTACCAACATATCTAATTGAAATTGATGTGGATGTCTAGAGCCACAAATGGTCAAGCTACATGCTTCCAACTAGTACACAACATGTTCATTTTTATTTATTTATACAATTTTAATAGATAAATTTGAGCAAGTTCTTCGATGTTTAAAACATATTCGAGGTCATATTTAAATAGAGGGAACTTTTGTTCTATTTTTCATGGTTAATGGAGCAAATTTGAGCCATTTTACGACAACGACATATTTTAGAACCAAACTTAAATGGAGGACAAAATTATTCTATTTTTATAGTTAAAGTATATTTTTGATTTGTTTTTGCAAAATTTGAAACTAAATATATGGAAAAGGGTCAAAAATGTTCTTGAGCTATGTGAAATCAAACAAAAATATTCTCAGTTAATAGTTTGGTCTAAAAATGTCTCCATTATTAATAGTTTGATCCAAAAATACCTTCACAGTTCACGCTAATAGTTTGATTAAAAAAAAACTACAATCACTAATAATTTGATTAAAAAATATCTCTATTATTACTTGTCAAAATTATATTTCCTTGTCAACAAAGACTGAATTTACTCAAAATTCGTCCCTCGTGTTTGAAGACTATTTTGGAAAAGGATTGATGGATGACTTTCTTTTTAAACGATGCAAGTAGCGTGCATGTTCCTAGTCAATTAAGAAAAAAAAATATCTTTTAAAAATAACGATGTTAATCATGAATTATTTTCTATCGTCGAACTCTACTTGACAAATGAATCTATTATTTGGGATAATTATTACTCAATAGAAAATAAGAGCTTTAGTTTCAACGTTTTCTTAATTCGTTCTTTAATCATTTCATTAGGCATCTTTGATAAAAGGCAATATTATTCTATTATTATATGTTGATATATTTTCTATAATTCATTTTTGCATGATTACGTCAGCAATCAAACTCACTTTAATTATAAGATTGGGCGGCAGGAGCATCCGTCATTATTTGGAGTTCGGAGTCAAAAGAGCAACACAAATTTTCAAAAATTCTACAAAGGCAATAAAATTCAATTAAGAACCAAAAGGGTAATATTTTAACGCTTAAATTAACGCCGTTGAAATCAGATCAAACTAGATAAAACTTAAATTTCTATGCGCCTCGTAAGGCGCACCGCTAACAACGTCTTGTAAGACGCACGGCGCTACGCCTTACCCGCATACAATTTGAGCTTTTCCTTGTAATTAAAAAAAAAGTTATTTTCATTGCTTTTTTTTTGGAAGTTAAGATTAAAAAAAAAGTTTTTTCATTGCTTTTTTTTTTGGAAGTTAAAATTAAAAAAAAAAAAATTCATTGCTTTTTTTTGGAAGTTAATTTTTAACGTTTTTTCATTGCTATTTTTTTTGGAAGTTAATTTTTTTTTTAAAAAAAAATACATTTTTTCATTGTTTTTTTATCATACTAAAACTAATATTTACAGAAATAAAAATAATATAAATAATAAGTGTTTATATATAGATGAATGTACCTTCAAATGTCAAATCATTGAATAAAACTGAGTTTGTTCTTCCTTTTTTTTATAAAAATATTGTAATTGTTCTTTTAACAAAGTAAATTAAACGAACAAAAATAGTAAAATATACTCTATTTACTATAAGTCAGGTTCTTCCATTTTTTAAATTTTTTTTAAACTTCTCATTCGTGTTTAGAACCCATATTGGAGCTCCAATTAAATTTAAATTACGTAGTGCAGAACCTATTTAAAGATGACGCTCTCAACACTTTTTTTTAATCTTAACTTCCATAAAAAAAAAGCAATAAAAAACGTGTTTTTTTTTCAATTTTAACTTCCAAAAAAAAAAAGCAATGAAAAAAGTTTTTTCTTTTTAATTGAACTTCCAAAAAAAAACCAATGAAAACACATTTTTAAAAAAAAATTTAACTTCCAAAAAAAAAAGCAATGAAAAAAGTTTTTTCTTTTAATTGAACTTCCAAAAAAAACCAATGAAAACACATTTTTAAAAAAAATTAACTTCCAAAAAAAAAAGCAATGAAAAAACTTTTTTTTTTTAATCTTAACTTCCAAAAAAAAAGGCAATGAATATATATATATTTTTAATTACAAGGGAAAGCTCAAATTGTATGCGCTTGGTAAGGCGCAGCCGCCGTGCGCTTTACAAGACGCTGACAGCGGTGCACCTTACAAGGCGCATAGAAATTTGAATCTTATCCAGTTTGACCTGATTTCAACAACGTTAATTTAAGCATTAAAATGTTGCCCTTTTGGTTCTTAATTGAATTTTGTTGCCCTTTTGGTTCTTAATTGAATTTTATTGCCCTTTTGAAATTTTTGAAAATTTTTGCTGCCCTTTTGACTTCGGACTCCATTATTCTGAATGTTATACATAGATATATTATTTTATTTTTCTTTTTTGGTTTTAGTGAAAAAAAATTAAAATATAGAAAAAACGTTTCGAAGGGGAAGGAACAATCTCTAGTAAAATTTTATGTCTAAACTTGCTACTCCATATGAATCAATAGATTAGGAAAAAATAATTCATTTTGCTGGGTGAAGCTTTTAGAAAAATAATAGGAGTAACAAAATAATAACAACTACAAATAATAAATAAATGAAAGTATGCAATAGTGTTTGACTAGATACAAAGGTCGTATAAGTAAATTATAGTTGTGAATAGTGAGTGAAAATAATAAGTTATCATAAGAAGTTAGTCTACAATCAGAAAAAATATCACATTGATTTTTAAAATTTTAATCGTGTAATGAGTTAAAAAATTATGAAAGTTCTGATAAAATAGAATAAAAATAAATATATAGAACTTGTCATGCCTTCTTCATGCCTTTATTTTTTAAAAATCATAAGTTAATAAACGAAGAGACGGAGAAAGACACATAAAAAATTAATTTGATTTCTCAAAGAAATAGGAGTACTAGAAAATTGTTAGTGCTCACCAAATATATTAGACAGAGGAAGACAACCTAATTTAGGTTTTTTTTTAATGCATAATTGATCACACTTGATTCTAGTTCTAAAAAGGATAAGTGGTCACTATAAATATATTTCAATTTTTAAGTTTGAAAATGATTTCTTAGAGAACTAACTTTAGGTAAATAGTTCAACAACGCTTAAAAGATAAGTTTAAACAATTTTTGAAAAAATTAAATAGTAAAAAATTATATCATTGATCCAATATTTAGGATGTTAGAAAATAATAATCAGTTCTACAAATTTTTCTTACACTAATTACACTTGATGGTTATAGCTTCATAAAAACTCCATGTGAAGCATTAATCCCAATGTTGCAAAACAATACATTCAAAAACATCAATAAAAAAGCCTAAAAATACATTCTTTAAAAGAGAGAGAGAAATAAGTGCAACTTCTGGTAGATTTCATTATGGCACTTTCTTTCAACAATGATGTTAACTATTAACATGAAATCTACCAGAAACTACAATTATTTCTCACTCTCCTTAATACTAAATTGAGCTGTTAATGTTAATTTTTATCATTATATTTCTTTTAAACAAATTAAACGGTTAATGTCAATTTTAAATTATTATTATATTTCTGTTATCAGTTATCATTTCACATATAAAGTATTTAACTTCATCCAGTAATATTATTATTTATAAAAGTAAAGATTAATTCTAGTTAATAAGATGTTAGCCATTTGTTTGTAATACCTTACCTTAGATTTTGAGGTAAAAACTTTATTTATTAATATGAAGTTTGAGTAGTTTAACTCAAAGTACTAAAACATTTATGCTAAAAAGTAGGGCTGTTTAAAATTGAACCGTACTAACTGATAAGTCAATCACAAAATTGGCTTATTGACTTATTGATATTGGATAATCAGATTAACAGTTGGTGAACATATTAAAATTTCATAGTTAATGGCTTATCGGTGTGTGTGTGTGGGGGGGGGGGATTACTCAATTTCTTTATTGGGTGAACTGTTAACTAGCTAAAAATTATCGTAGTTACATTTTTTTAGTAAGTATATTTGTTAAGTAAATACTTATGTGCACATACCCTCAAAATTTAGACTTTCATATGTATCTCATTGTGATTTACAGTTCCTAAATTACTAGCTTAAGTAGGGCTAGAATTTTTTGTTTGTTTGATGGGAGATCAATATATATATTGGTGAGTGAAAGTGAAAGAAGGGAGCATGAAATGGTGAAATCAATACACCACCCGATAATTGTCCCTTAAATCTTATTCCAATACCAAACCATGCGATAGCTTATTGATTACGCTTAATTCTTGTCCTAAAAAAATAAGTGGTTGATATAAATATAATTCGATAGTTAAGTTTGAAAATGATCTCATAGAGAACTAATGTTAGGTATAACAGTTGGCGCTAAAAAGATAAGTTCAAACAATTTCCTGAGTGTTATATAGATTCAAATTTTATTTGAATCTACTTAATTAATAAATATTAAAGTTTATCAACTAAAGATTAAGTTGAAAACAAGGACCATGGAGTCCTCGAGTTATAATTTCTTCAATTATCAAAATCCTTCTCGTTAGTTATTTAAAAGCTCACCAATTTATTTTTTTGTCACGATCCAGATCATCGTGATTGGCATCCACACTAACCCTCCGGTGGGAGAACCATTAATACTAATTAGCTAACCAGCTAAATCAAAATACTAAGGCCTTAAAGTTACGGAAGCAAGTTAAATGCTAAGGAAAAAATAGGGAGTTCCCATAAACTCCAAAACAATAGTCTAACAACTAAACAAATGCGAAGAATACGCCTAGAACCTGAAAGTCAATGTACCAAAACATCTAACAAGATCCATAAGTCTAACAAGAAGGGTTACAACCCCAAACTAATGTACTAATAACTAACTAGAAAGTCTAAGTCCGAAATGTGGACATAGACAGAAAGAGAACTCATGGCAGCCCGAAAGAACTGGCTTACCCTTGAATTCGAACGATCAATGATCTTCTAAGCTAGGTCTGTCAACAGCCGCCTGAAAATGCCCTGTACTCAACAAAGAAAGAGCAAGTGCAGTATCAGTACACAATCACAGTGTACTAGTAGGATCACATGGCTATGCCACTAAGTGCAACATACAATAACATGCATACACCGAAAATATACAATATCATCATCATTTTACGAACAACGAACAATTTCACGATTCTCAAATATCAGAGTTACATCAAATCATTGGTCCTCTCATAGAACCTAATCCCAAACTGTTAGCATACCGAAACGTGGTACCCGATCAAATGATTATGCCGGAACGTGACAACCAAACCCATAATTATGCCGAAATATGGCAACCGATCCAAGTTAGTGTGTCGGAACGCAACACCCGATCCATTCAACAAGCCACAATCACAATCACAAAGTACATACTCAAAATCATACAATCAAGTCATGATTCATGGCATTCATCATTCATATATCCTCATTGACAATTAATGTGAACAATAATGCAACATTCACATACATACATGTATCATAATGAGGCAAGAACAAATATACATCACACAATCATAGAATCACAACCATCACCTACCTCAAAACAAGCTTGAAACCCCTAAGAAACTTGGTTCTTCCCTTTCCAGATTCGTTCCGCTTGTTCTTGGTCTACAAGCAATCATAATAACATGGAAATTAATAAACAATCACTAATTACCCGAATTACTAACAATTCTATCAACCATAGATCATACCCATGATCCCCATATCCAAATTAGGGTTGTTTACACCATAAATTACACATCAAAACCCTCCCCCATCGATAATTACCTATTAGATTACGTTCTACGGATCAAAAAATAGATTCGAGGAATGAAATTCTTACCTTTAACCTCAAGAATAGTGGAAAACTGTTAAGAAAACCCATGGATTCGTTCCTTAGCTCTCAAGTTCAAAAATTGCAGAATAAAATGATTTTGGGGTTTATTTCTAACTTTAAGTCGCGTCTGCCTCGCCACAACGGCCTCACCCCGCTACAGCGGTCCTGCCCTGGCGGCAGAAATCCCTACCATAGAGGCTTGCACGGAATAGTGAGCAAAACTAATAAATCCAAGACCCTAGTTCACAACACACCTTCAACCAACAACACTCAGAAAATACCCGTTCACGGCAAGATCAATTTCGAGAGTTCTACTCACCCGAATTTAATTTCATTAAGTCGTACGGGTTCCTTAACGACTTACCTATCTACTCATGTAATCGAATTCATAATTAGACCACCCAATTGCTACCAAATTTCCCTAGACCTCACAGACTCCAATTTCGTCCAAATCTGGACTAGGTTGGGAAATCTCAAGTTACTACGAAAAAGTTTTTCGGCCCAAAATTTTTTTCCCGTTGGCTCTTCTATAACGATTGAATCCGGTTGTTACAATAGATACCAATTTACCCATCACTCGTCCCCGAGTGACAACTTAGGAAAAACAGTCTAAAGAAAGAATGGAGTAGTACCTGAATCGACAAACAATTGGGGATACTTGTCTCACATGTCTCTCGGTTTCCCAAGTAGTTTTCTCAACTGGACGATGCTTCCATTGAACTTTCACGGACTTGATCTCCTTGGTCCTTAGCTTACGCATATCACGATCAAGAATTGCAACCGGTTCCTCCTCATATTGGAGGTCTTTGTCTAACACGATTGAGTCTCATTTAATGATGTAATCCCCGTCACCATGATATCTCTTCAACATGGACACATGGAATACCGGATGAACACCAGATAAATTATGAGTTAAAGCCAATCTATAAGCCACTGACCCTACACATTCAAGAACCTCAAAGGTACCAATGTATCGCAGACTTAGCTTGCCCTTCTTGCCAAATCTCATCACACCTTTCATGGGTGATACCTTAAGAAGAACATTCTCACCGGTCTGAAATGTCATATTGATGTGAAGCCAAAATACATATTTTTAATCATTATTTGCCTCATATTTATTATTTACATTTGTCCTTTTTGAGCATAAATTTAATGGATTGTGCTAATTAGTGTATTTTATTTGTAGAATTAAATTGATGGAAAAATAAAGAAATTTGAAGCTAAAAAGAATTAAAAATGAAAGATTGAAGAAGGAAATCAAGCAGACACATTAATGGATTAAAATGAATATTTTATTATAATGAAGGTGGGCGCAATAATTGAAATCAAACAAGAGCCTTACATGCTGCCACGTGTGAAGTTGATATTTGAAGGGTAACAGTGAGGCGGCGGACAAAGCACAGTTCTACGAGGAATCCAATTCCGTCAAGGTTTTGGGTTTCATTTGATTTGGACTCAATTATTTTGTTCAGAGTTTTCTATATCTATAAATAGTCCATAAGAATAATTATTGGAGGAGGGAGATGAATGTAGAAATTAACTTTTGATTTAGGATTTTTTCTTCTCTTTTATTTTATTTTACATCTTTTATTTGAATGATTCGTTGTAATTATTCTATGTCTATGTGGAGTTAAACTTCTTGTTCTTGGATTATATTTACTTACAATATGAATGTTTAGTGATTTTGATTCGGCATGATTTGTTTATCATATTAGTTGTTCTTATATTCTTGTGATTACTATTTTGATGCTTGATCACCATTGAAATAAACATATTGTCCGAATTGAACTCGAAAGAGGAATAAGAGGATAGAACGTGAAATATAAGGAGTATGATTTTCTCTTAACAATTAGGGTTAATTTGTATCTAAGATAGGGATATACCTAGAAACAATTCTTGGTCACTATACATGAAGAAATCGTAATGCTCGATACTTGGTCCAACTTATCCCCGCTCAATAATGTAGTTAGGTTGTCATTTATCGTAGGCGATTAAAGGTCGGAAGACCATGATCATACATTTAACCCTGTGAATCAATAACTAGATAATCAAATAAGTTGATGAAATTGATGCTAAACATGATTGTTAGTTAAATTATAATCCTAGATCAATTCATTCATTGATTGTGTAAACATCTATCTTTTCTTAGTTAATTGCTTTTTAATTATTTTATCTTTATTTTTAGTTTAGTTAATATATTCATCTTTTGAAATCCTCCCCTTAAATAAATAATTAGAATTAATATAATTTAGTAAGAATAATTAATTGACAAGTCCTTTGGGTTCGATAATCCGGTTCTTTTAAGAGCCACTATATTACTTGTGCGACCGTGTACAATTGCGTGTGCAATTGGAAGCAACAAGTTTTTATTTCAAACCCAAAAGGCTCCAGGCTCAAAAAGGCTAACTATTGATATAATATCTGAAAAGACTAAATTTTGCCCTAAACTATTTTGTTGAATCCCTAGTTTTTGCACCTTGCTTCCTTGAGCATTATAGCATAGACTTATTCTAATTGCTAATTCTGAAGAAAAATGGATGGTTGAGTGAAAAAGGTAATCAATGATAGTTACAAAGTACTTAAAAAGCTCTCTTTGAAAGAATGTGATGTAAAAAAAAAAGATGAACAAGAGAAGTTACCTTGATGATGGCCTTGGTCTTTCCAAAGACATCGTGCACCTTAACGCATGTAAAATATGTAAGTTGAGGGTGGCTATTATGAAGGAAAACTTAAAAAAAAGTGATTGAAACATTCTTGAGATGATGAGAATTACTTGTGAAATAATTGTTGAAGAGAGGGTTGAAAATAAAGAGAAGAAAATAATGGGTGATGAAGTCTAAACTTGCAAAGTGTTTAAGAAAATATAAGTCACTATTATATAGTTTTCCTACATGTCCCCTAGCCTACATTACAATCCGTTAAAGTCCTATTTGATTCTATTCAAACATGCTTAATTAGTGGAGATGTACATAATGGGCAAGCCTATGGTTCTTTGTGCATACACAGGGACAGATCTATTAAGGGGTGTGGGGGTGCCACGACACCCACGAACTTGGACAGAAACTCTATATATACATAAGTATATATATAATATTTATATAAATATATAGCGTGTCACCCAGAGAACAAAACTGGAATATGGTGCCACGGTTGGAGGACGACTTAATAAGGCTGATGTCGCGGGTTCGAATCCCTTTTGCTCTATTATTTTTGGGAAATTGCTGTTCTTTTAAGGAAAAAAAGGCTACAGGCATGGGAAATTGCTGCGTTCTTTTAAGAAAAAAAGGGCTCCAACACGTTTTTTTAAGGAAAAAAATAGCTGGCACATTTTTTTATAATTTTTATTAACTTAAATTAAATTATTACTCCTTTGACTTTTCTTTTATTTGATTAAACATAAATAAAAGTGTTCTCTTTCTCATCAACTATTTCCAAACCCTTTTTCTTCCAAGGAAAAACACCTAGCACATTCTCTTTCTCTTGATTTTACCTGTTGCTACGGCAATTGTGGAGAGAAAATTTTCGTCAATGAAGCACATAAAAAATGAAGTGTGGTATAGCATTAATAATCAATATTTAAATGATTGTCTAGTGTGCTACATAGAGCGTGATGTATTTATAAATGTTAGTAATGATGTCATTATCGATCGTTTTCAGAATATGAAAACTCGTCGAGGACAATTGTAAATGAATGATGAATATTTATAATATTAGTAATATTATTGAAAATTTTAAATTTGTTAACTTCATGCTTTTAGTGTGGAGTGTGGAATGTAATATCTTATTATTTATATTTTATTGATTGATTTGTCATACATATCAAAAAGACGAATAATTTAATCAAATATAAAGTTAATTTAATCGATAAGTCTATTTGGAACCTACTGACTCTAAATACTGGATCCACCACTGTGCATACATGTGAATTTTATTTCCAAGTGTGAGTTGTTCTTTGATGCTAAGTCTTTAATTTATATTCAATCTTTTGAATCGAGTGTGTGAACTATTTCTTCTTGTGAGGGCAATTGTTTCATGATAGATAAGTGATTTTATTAGCTTTCTTTGATGAGAGTAGGTGAGCAAACTTAAATTTGATGTGTTCAGAGTGCTTCCTTGAGGTTAGGAGGTTAGAGGTTTGTTGTTTATTTGTATATCTTGCATAATGATCGAGAAGTGTACTAAATGTTTTGAAATTTGTATATTGCCTAATTGTTTATATCAAGGATTTTTGAGATGAGCTTTATTGTATGCTTGATCGAGGATGAGCAAAAGTTTAAGTGTGGGGTGTCGATGTGAGGCCAATATATATATATATATTTAATCATTATTTGCCTCACATTTATTATTTATATTTGTCCTTTTTGAGCATAAATTTAATGGATTGTGCTAATTAATGTATTTTATTTGTAGGATTAAATTGATGAAAAAATAAAGAAGTTTGAAGCTAAAAAAAAATAAAGATGAAAGGTTGAACAAAAAAATCAAGCCGACACCTTAATGAATTAAAATGAATATTTTATTATAATGAAGTTAATTGAAATCAAACAAGAGCCTTACATGCTGCCATGTGTGAAGTTGATATTTGAAGGGTAACAGTGAGGCGGCGGACGAAGCATAGTTTCACTAGGAATCCAGTTCGGTCAAGGTTTTGGGTTCCAATTTGATTTGGCCTCAATTATTTTATTTATAATTTTCTATATTTATAAATAGTCCATAAGAATAATTATTAGAGGAGGGGGATGAATGTAGGAATTAACTTTTGATTTAGGGTTTCTTCTTCTTTTTTTATTTTTTTTTATTTTACACCTTTTATTTGAATGATTCGTTGTAATTGCTCTATGTCTATGTGGAGTTAAACTTCTCGTTCTTGGATTATATTTACTAACAATATGATAGTGTAGTGATTTTGATTCGGCATGATTTGTTTATCATATTAGTTGTTCTTATATTCTTGTGATTACTATTTTGATGCTTGATCACCATTGAAAGAAACATATTGTCCGAATTGAACTTGGGAGAGGAATAAGAAGATATAACGTGGAATATAAGGAGCATGATTTTCTCTTAATAATTAGGGTTAATTTGTATCTATGATAGAGATATACCTAGAAACCATGTATGGTCACTATACATGAAGAAATTGTAATGCTCGATACTTGGTCCAACCTATCCCCGCTCAACAATGTAGTTAAGTTGTCATTTATCGTAGGCGATTATAGGTCAGGAGACCATGATCATACATTTAACCCTTTGAATCAATAACTAGATAATTAAATATGTTGATGAAATTGATGCTAAACATGATTGTTAGTTAAATTATAATCCTAGATCGATTCTATTCAATTGATTGTGTAAACATCTATCTTTTCTTAGTTAATTGCTTTTTAGTTATTTTATCTTTATTTTTTAGTTTAGTTAATATATTCATCTTTTGAAATCCTCCCCTTAAATAAATAATTAGAATTAATATAATTTAGTAAGAATAATTAATTGACAAGTCCTTTGGGTTCGATAATCCGGTTCTTTTAAGAGCCACTATATTACTTGTGCGATTGCGTACACTTGCGTGTGCAATTGGAAGCAACAAGTTATGGTTTGCATACTTTTTCTGTCTACTCTGGGCTGCTAGAAGTTTAGCTTGAATACTCCGCACCTTATCGTGAGCATCCTTCACTAAATCAACCCCCAAACGTTTCACATCTCCAGTCTCAAACCATCATATGGGTGATCTACATCCCCTCCCATAAAGTGCCTCAAATGGTGTCATATCTATGCTGGAGTGATAACTATTATTATAGGAGAACTCACACAAAGGTAAGAACTTATCCCAATGCCCTCCAAAATCAATCACACATTCCCTCAATATGTCTTCTAACACTTGAATAGTCCTCTCGGACTGGCCGTCCATCTGTGGATGGAAGACTGTACTAAAAGTAAGTTGTGTGCCCAATTCATCATGTATCTTCCTCTAAAATTTGGATGAGAATTGGGTACCACGATCTGAGATGATAGAAAGGTGAACCCCATGCAACCTCACCGCCCTTTTAACATAAACTTTAGCCAATTGTCCAGCATTATAATCTATTCTTACCGGAATAAAGTGAGATGATTTAGTTAATCTATCAACCACTATCCAAATAGAATCAAACTTTCCCAAAGTCTTGGGAAGACCAACCACAAAATCCATGGCTATCCTCTCCCACTTTCATTTCGGAATTGGCATTCTCAGAAGCAAACCTATAGGGCTTTGATGTTCATGTTTCACTTGTTGGCAATTTTAACACTTATCCACAAACTTCGCTATGTCTTTCTTCATGCCCGACCACCAATAAATTCCCTTCAAATCTCGGTACATCTCGATCACACTCGAATGAATAGAATATTGTGGGCCATGGGATTCTGTCAACAATTTCTGAATCAACTCATCAACTCGAGGAACACAAATCCTTACTTTAAAACTGAGCACACCTTCCGCATCAAGAGTGGTCTCTTGTGCCTTACCAATCACAGTCTTTTTCTTATGTTCATTCAAATTTTTATCCTCAAACTATTTGGCCTTGATCTCTTCAATGAATGTGGCCCTAACTTCAATGATAGCTAACACCACACCTCTTTCTGAGATGCCCAACTGCATGAACTTAGATTCCAAGGTTTGAATTTCCTTAGCCAAGGGTCGCTTGGATACACTCAAGCAAGCTAAACTACCCATACTCACCGCTTTTCGACTCAAAGCATCTGCCACCCTTTTTTCAATATAAAAAAATTAATATATTGGGTTATCAGAAAACCCTTTTTTCGATGAAACTTCAAAACTTTGTTCTTCAATGTGGATTTTGATCTTTCATATACCAGCTTTATCGATTTCGTAAACCTCCATAAAACACCTTTCTCCAAGAACCAACCTTTACAATCTTCTATTCTTGAAACCATAAACAAACGTAAGATCCCATAATAGTTCCTGAAGATTTCAAACGAAGTGAATCAGGTTTATTTTGTTCAATCTTCTTCCCTAAGTTTAATTGAATCTTGTTCAATCTTCTTCCTCTCAGGTAAGTTTCATCATCGTATTTCCAGTAACTTTTAGTCATGTTTGATTTATTTTTTAATTGCGGTAGTGTAGTGAAGTTTAGATTTTTGCTTAAACTTTTGAAAAGTTGATCCTTTTTAGTTTATGTTTCTGATTCGGCATTGTTAATGACGTTTTGATTTGGATAATGCATAGAATTTTTTCGAAAGTTTTATGTTAGCGATTTGAAAACTTTTACAATACTTTTATCGATTTTAAAGTTTATGTTTGCGATTTTACTATCGATTTCTATTTGAACTGCTACTTCTTTTGCATGTGTTTTTAATGTAAGTTTTGATTGTGCTAATAGACTAGTAGTCGATATTTTGATATGACAAATTTATTTTTCCTTATAAATAGTACAGTATGGCTAAAACTAGAGGCGGCATCATTAAACGATCTGGTCCTAATGCTTCTATAAATAAGAAAAAGGAAGGCTAAAGAAGTTTCCAAAGCTTCAAAAAAGAAAAAAAAATTATTGTGGAAGAACATGAGTCAAACTCTGATTCTGATACAATTGCCGAGATTGACAACTATCAAGACAGTAGTGCCCAGTCTAGTGATGATGTTGAATTTAGTAATTATAAAAGTGACAGTGAAGATGAGAGTAGTAAAGATACCCAAACTGGTGATGAGGATGAAGATCTCCTGTCTTTGCCAATTTGTGCAAAAGACATTTCTGGTAAGTCGTATGATTTAAAGACATGGATAGATGAAGTAGGATCATTTTCAGTAAAAAATTCTATTAGAGCAAGGATGGTTGTTTATTGTGATTTAATAAATCTTCTACTTCAAGAAAAAAATTATGATGATTTTAAAGGTATTGGCTTTGGACACTTGAGGCATATTCCAGAACATTTCAAGTTCAATGGACAGATGGTCCATTATATGTTGTTGTGACGTGTGAAAAGTGACAAAAATTACATGAAATTTGATTTTGTGTGAATGATAAGCCTGCTTGTTTTGGCTTAAGAGACTTTGCATTGATTACAGGGATGAATTGCTCAGCATACGCCCATGATGCAAAATTAAAAAATGTTCTTGAAAGGGAGAGAAATTTTACTACAAAATGACTAAGAATAAGTCTATTACTGCTACAAAGTTGATGCGTTTAATCAAGGGTTCCAAGTTGAATAAGGAGCAGAAGTTGAAGTGCTCGTTGGTTTTGTTCGTCCACACGATATTGCTTGCCCATGATCGATCTAAAATTGTGGATTCAAGTCCACATTAAGATGGTGGATGATTTAGATTTCTTTAATAGTTATCCATGGGGGAAGAGAGTTTTAATTTAACATTGACGTATCTGAAGAATAAAATCAATTTGAAGAAGTAGAGTGAAGTTTTTAATGAAAGAGGAAATGAATTGTATGCTCTCTATGGCTTTCCCTGGGCATTTCTGGCACTTCTTGTAAATTATGTAGTTGATTCTTGTAAATTACCCATTCTCCGTTTACTTAGACGGCACACGGCAAAAAACGATAATATTATTGAAGGTGATCTATTTAAGTACAAAGGTACAAAGTTTATTTATCATTATTTAGCAATATTTATAAATTGGTGAATGTCATGTAATTATTGTATTTTTTTTCATAGGTTGTGCACCCATACCTTAAACCTACTGTCCGTGAGACAAAAAAGAATTACTTCGCAACATTAAAAAGTGATATGTGGACGAAGTGAAGGATACATTTCTCGATGCCTTAAAGGCAAATTTGAAAGGTGTGACTGTCCTTACTTCAGTAGTAGAGAATGGGGAGGATGAGTATTTAACTGATCACAATCCTAATCAACGTTGCGAGAATTTTGTACCAAGTTCTTCTAAAGGTAAAAATCTGTGTGAGCGTGTTGCATCTCTCGAGCAATCAATGGTGGAAATTGTTGCTTATGTACGAGAGGAGAAATTGAGAAGAAGTGAAAATAACAAGAAAAAGAAAGGTAGATAAATTTATAAATTATTTCTGTAAAATAATTTATTTGTATTAATGCTTAGCCACTGATCTGCACATGACAACTTTTCAGCACCAACAATTGATGATGAAATTCTTTCATTAGCTATAGCCGATGATGATCTTGTTGCAGTTGATGAATACTTTACTGAAGAAGTTGCTGAAGAGATAAAAGAAGAGGAGATGAAAGAAGAAGAGAAAGAACAAGATGACAATTGGTTTTTGTGATAGTTGAGTTTTTCCTCGTTCGAAAACAATTGATTTTTTGAGATGATTTTTTAAGACAATTAGTTTTTGAAATAGTTGATTTTTAAGAACATGGTTAAAGTGATTTGTTGTTTTGCTGTTTTTGACGACAAAAATGTACATCTAACAATTTAACATATTTTATTTTGAAGGGTTTTTAGATTTCTTATTAATCTATGTCTTAATAGTATGTGATTTTTGCTATCACTGTTGATCTATTTAGTAGTCAATTATCGACAATAAACTTGTATGTCTAATACTATAGATTGCTATCACTGTTGATATAAAATATTATCGATAAAAAATAAAAGATATAAGAGTGCAATAAATAGAGAGAAATACTTTATTTATTCAGCACTACATTTCTGTTACACATTTTCAAAAAGCAAACACCAAAAATAAACCACACAGTATAGCTTTTAGACGTTTTTCTTTTTCTTCTGCCAAAATCTACCTTTCTTTTAATTGATCTCTATCTATTTCAGCATCTTTTCGCAACACTTTCAAGTGATTCCTTTGCTATTCGGCTTCTTTTAAGAAAGTCATTAGTAGATCACTATTTTCTTCAGATTTCTTTAGCATTTTTAATATTCAAATTTCGCAACGCCTTGAAAATTCGATGGACAACTCGTTGATGATTCAATTTCAAGCCACCTAAAAAAAGCATATGTCAATTGCACAATTAAAGAATTGTAGATTTGAATTTGTATCAACGTAGCTGGATTACCACAATGACAATTGTAAGACTTTTTACATTGGATGTTTGAGATGCTTGAGACATCATAAAAATGAAGGTGTTTGAGTTGTTTATGAGGGATTGCCTTCCTTTTATACAAAAAAAATAAAAATCAAATGTTATCGTTGTAAAGTAGCATTTGAACTTTTATTACCGTTGTGAAATTTGTATATCAAAATATGTATTGGTTGTCAAAATATATAGACCCCTTAAACAATCGATGCATCTGTATGTGAGTGGTGTGTGTATGACCAATGAGATTTACACTCTGACATTAGTAAGGTATATTCGTGTTTATATCTATGTTAAAGCATTGTTGATACTGCACCTACTAGAATATGACACTTATAAATAGATCAAAACTAATAGAATTTAAAAAAGACAATAATTAATTAATAATAATTATGTTTTTTGAAATTTATCCAATTAGATAAGTTTAAACAAGTCATATGATCATGTAAGAGTCCACATAAATTGGGTGTGGTGATTAGAGATGTATGAGGAAGACTTGTGGTGATACAATCAACATCCTTAAAACATTGTTTGAGAAAGCATAAGTATGTTGCAAGGATGTCACTTGTTATGTGTGGTTATACAATCAACATCCTTAGAATAAGCATGTGATCATGTATGAGTCTACATAAATTAGGGGTGGCAATCAACAATTTGTGGTTGAACAACATGTGGTCATCCTCACAATATACTTGCACTTTCTCAAACATTGTTCTAAGGATGTTGATTGTATAACCACAAGTCTTCCTCATACATCTCTAATCACCACACCCAATTTATGTGGACTCTTACATGATCATATGATTTGTTTAAACTTATTTAATTGGATAAATTTCAAAAATGTAATTTATTATTAATTAATTGTTGTCTTTTTTTAAATTCTACTAGTTTTGATCTATATATAAGTGTCATATTCTAGTAGGTGCAGTATCAACAATGCTTTAACATAGATATAAACCCGAATATATCTTACTAATGTTAGAGTGTAAATCTCATTGGTCATATACACACCACACACATAAAGATGCATCGATTGTTTAAGGGGTCTATATATTTTGACAACTAGTACATATTTTGATATACAAATTTCACAGTAACATATGATTTTTTGATAATTCTTTAAGGGTCGTTTGGTAGAGTGTATATTTAGATAATGTTTGTATTAGTTATTTTTGGATTAGTTATACTTAGATCATTTCTTATGGATAGTTTGATTTGGTGCATTAAAAATAACATGCATGATAATAATAATACACATGCATTAAAATACACAACTTCAGATCATGACTTTTTTTTTTACCACACTTCCTTCTTTAATCATTCTAATTCATGCATTAAAATCATTGCATAACAAATACCATGAATTTTCATATATTAATAATAATACACAACTTAATAGAGAACATATGGACTCGATAATAAACATTAATAGATAGCGTACAAAATATATGTCATCTTTTGATTGATCTATATTAGATCATGACTAACTACGATAATAGCTGACACTAAATTGATCAAAATGCTGGCAGCAAAAAAAAAACAATAGCTTGATTACAAAAACAAATTCAATCAAGCTTGTTTAAGATTTGTTGTTGTTTACACATGTAGTTCTTTTGTGTCCAGTTCTCTTACAAATTGTACATTTGTTCTTTCTCTTGCTCTTGAAATTCTGACCGACGCCTTTGACATGTTTTCTTCTTTTTCTTCCAAGCTTGGTATCGATAAGAGGCGGAAGAATCTTCACATTAAGCAATTCTTCTGGCACACACCATTCCGACTCGAGAGGAACAACATTAATAGAATCCATGTATGCAAGAAGGTATGAGTCAACTTTATACAAAGGCGAAGAGTACTCATGATCATACCATACTCATTGATATGCTTCGATCGCAAAACGGACATCGCGTGAGCACAAGGTATCTTGATCAAGTCATATTCCCTACATGAACATGACTTTTTCAGTAGGTCCACATAGGCAGTAGCACTCGCATCGAACACGATAAATTGATTGTCGTCCCCGGTTACATTCTCCACATACAAGGAGTCACTCTCGATCATTTTTTTCTTGTGATTTTTTGGCAGCCGACACCATTTGATTACCCATTGATTTGAGGATATATGCATGCCTCTCCATAAACAATTCTCCAAACCTCTTAGCAATTGAATTAAATATAGATGCCACATGATACTCTTTTTCGTTTATCAACATAGCGTTGAGTGACTCGACGATATTTGTGGTCATCACATCATATCTATTGCCAGGAAAATGTGCCCTCCTCCACTTCTCAAAATCAATATCACGCTCAAGGATGGCAGCTAACGCGGGACATTTGTTCTTGAATTCTACAAAATGATTGTCAAACTCCTATAAAGAATAAGCCTTTGCCGCATTGTAGTAAAGATAAAGGTAATCTCCACAATGATGATTTACACGGAGATTTTCACCGAGGTACCTCATACAATATCCGTGGTGAGCATGATTGTAAACATTCACAATACCGTTGGCAATACTCTTGTGTCTATTAGAGATAAAACACAGATCTGGTTCATCGACCACAATCTCCTTCAACTTCTCAAAGAAGAATGTCCAAGATGCATCATTTTCTTTGTCCAGACATAAAAGGCAATTGGATAAACATGATTCTCCGTATCTTGTGCAACAACACGCCCTCGTATTTACTATGTAAATGAGTGCCATCAACCGCAATTACCTTTCTCATGTGGGCAAATCCTTTAATACAAGTACCGAAGGCCAAGAAATAATACATGAACTTATGACTATCCTTGTTTACCATGATACAATAGCTAGAACCAACATTAAGTGTCTCGAACATGTAGGAAAAAGCCGGTAAGCATGAATATCCGTTCTTCACTGTCCCTTGAACCATTTCCTTGGCAACCACACCACCTTTCCAATATTTCCAATAGCTTGGACTACAATGAAACGAAAAACATTACTCTTTGAATCTTTTTAATAGTTGGACTTTGCCATCACGATACATATTTACACAAAGTGAAGCAATGACTTTGATTGAAATTTTTCTATGGCTATTGTTGGCATGTTCAACGCTATAACTATGTTCTCCAATGTACTTGTAGCTATGAAATCTATCCGAACACTCATATTTCCTCACCCACAACATCCATGCACAATTGCGAGATACATATTTCACCTTTAAGTATTTAGTACAACTCTTCACAGTAGCAAAATCAAAAGACTTCTTTGCCGCCGCTTCGGCTAATAACAGTTGTAACTCATTTTTGTTACTGAAAGTTTGATTTATGCATAACTTAGTTCCATTAGAGAATGAATGGTTGGATTGTGATGCCAATTCCTGTTCTCCCTGCATTTCTTCACAACATTCGGGTTCGGCATCTTCCGCATCTACTGGCTGATTTTTCACGTTAGTTGGATCATTATGTATATTCATTGAATGATCACCCAAACTCTCATTTGAATTATCACCCAAGCTCTCCTTTGAATGCTCACCCAATCTTTCATTTTCAATCGAATCATTGTCGCCATTAAATGAATTCGTTGGTTCAATTGGAGGCCTCGAATTGACGTTTATCCTCAATGTAGGCCTAGAGCCATCAATACCAATATCTAACATGTACAAGCTCACGTGCCTATCATTATTTTTATGAATGTGGGATGTATTTTTCCCCTCCCATTCATTTGACAGCTAATCATCAAGTCATTTGGCTCGCAAGTTAACTCACTGGCCTCAATTACGCTTGCAATCATATCGTCATATGAACCATTGTGACGCAATGCAATGGGCACTGTCGTCTTACTAAAAGATTTCGAATTTCAGCTTTTGGGAGTCTCCTCCCATGTAATCACCACCAACAACAACAAATTCAACTACTGCCATTATAGACTACAAAGATAGATACTAGATTATAGTATCAGTCGTTAACGATCGATGAAGTACGACATCCGTACGAAAACACAACTTAATGAGATCGTGATTCAAAATTCAGCTCATGCAATGGCGAAATAGATTTTTAATGCTTTTAAACTACTAAAATGTATCTATAATGAGTTATCAAGTTATTATTTGTTGGGTTCTGAAGGTGATTAGAGCGTCATGCGAAAGCTTATAATTGCAAATCATAAGACGATAAATTAGACGACACATAAAACTATACTAAAAGACATAATATTATTACATGAAAACTAATTTAAAAGAAAAATATTATAAATTGTTGAGAGAATAAATCTCTCCATGAACAAGACTCTCTAAATGACTACATTGTGGATCTTATAGTGTTATGCTATGAGAATATGGATCTTCAATTTATAGATCTCCAAAACTTTTTCTCTAAAGGAAAGAATAAACCAAATATGGAAGAAAATTATAATTTTCCTTTCAGAAAAAGTTCAAGCATTTATGGTAATACTTTGACTTTTCTTTAAGGAAAAAAATAAAACTTCAAAATAAGAAAAGAAAATCAGAGCAAAATCCTAACAAATCTCCCCTTTTGGCTGGATTTTCTTGACAAAACTTGATCCGTCTTCTTCACATGCATGATATCTTCGTTCTTCACATAATCTTCATCATTGTTGCTTGCCATAGTTAAAAATAAAGTTTAAAATATATGGGGTAAAAATGGTTTTAAAATATTTTATTTTCATTTTCAAAGATGCAGCTACAGGAATGTTGAAAATATGGTTTTAATCTCTTATCCACATGTAGTTAGACAAAAATCTTCTTTATTATCAAATTGATTACAAATTGATTTGAAACCATCTTGAGCCTGTCTTCAACCTCGATGAACCTGGGTCATTGAACCATTAGCTCTGATACCACTTGTTGGGTTTGAGGTGATTGGGCGTCATGCGGAAGCTTACAATTGCAATCAAGACGGTGATAAATTAGATGACAAATAAAGCGATACTAAAACATAATATTATTAATATGAAACCTAATTTAAAAGAAAAATATTATAAACTGTTGAGGGAATAAAATCTCCCCAGAAACTAAACTCTTTAAAATGTCTACATTGTGGATACCATTGTGTTATGCTATGAGAATAGGGATCTTCAATTTTATAGATCTCCAAACTTTTCTACTAAGGAAAGAATAAACCAAATATGGAAGAAAATTATATTTTCCTTTCAGAAAAAGTTCAAGCATTTATGGTAATACTTGACTTTTACTTTAAGGAAAAAAAATAAACTTACAAATAAGAAAAGAAAATCAGGGCAAAACCCTAACATTATTATGAAAGATTTCTCAAATTTCTAAAATGGCGGGAAACTAATTTTGAAGCTTGGTTTTTGAAAGAAAATGAAATAGACATGAATATGGAGTAGGAGATGATGATGATTTTACCTTGGAAATGAATATTAATATGGTCAGAAAAGTCGTCGGAGTCGACAAATCGACGACAGCAAAAACGAGTTGCTCTTGTTTCCGTTTGGAGACTTTTTTCTTTTTCTAATAGTGGAGATATGAAAACTTAGGGAGGTCTTTTGTATGTGCCAATTAGGGCATATGGATGATGTCATTAATAGTGGGTATACCACAAATTATTCAAGACTTGTGACTTAATGTCACATTAAGTCTTTAGAGTGGCTATTTTGCCAACTCTCTAAGTTTCATTTATAGCTAGTTGCTTTAAATGAAAACTAATTAACGTTTTCCATTCAGTTGCTAGATTTTTCTTCCACGATCAGTTTATCTTGAGGTGGTAACTCATGTGGTTCAAAATCTAACTGATAATCTAATTCCAAAAAAAGTTATTAGTTTATCGAATATTAATTCTTAACGGTTTAGGGCTTTTTCTTAACGGGTTAACCGATAATCCAATAATAAATAAATAAATTATATTTATACCATTTAGTACATACGTCTTTGACTTTGGATTTAGAGAAAAAAAACAAAAATAGTCCTTGTCTTTGAGCTAAGACTCAAAGTCATCCTTGAGTTTTCATATGGAGCAGTAATAGTTCTCATGTTTGCAATATTGGTGCACCTTTGATCCTCCCTCAAATTTTTGCCTATTTTTCAACATCAATTCTATCCATAATTTATGTATGGAATGTTCAATCGTCTTTTTATATGAGAAGAGAAACATTTGGGGGCTAATTACGTCTTATCCCAAAAGTTTTCCCAATTAAGAAAATCCCAAATTCTTTGTTGCTCTCAAATACATTATTGGGTTGTCCGATACATTACAAATGATACATTACTTAATGGGAGGGTTGTATCCAAGAAGGGATAGGAATGTATCAGAGAGGAAATTTTTGTAATTTTTTAAATAATAGAGAATTTTAGAGATTACGATAGCTTAAATGATGTATTTATGTAATTTTTCCAAACAATATACTCTACATGAGTTGTTGTCAAAAAATAGTAAGATGTTAAGCATCCCAGAGTACATCAAACTGAAGAAAAAAGTCTAAACCAGAAAGAGTACAAGGGTGAGGATACTCAAACTGGCAAAGATGACAATCAACATTATTAGTACTAATTTTTTCAATTTCTGGGTTGCTCCCCAATATAACAGGCTGCCTAATTTCCATGTCATCCACAACTGTATTACTAGAAGAAACAATATCTGTCATTTCATTTTCTTCCCATGTAATAATAGTCGTATTACTCTTCTCCAATGAATAATTACAAACATTAGGTGATGATTTATCCGCACAAATATTCGTCATCTCATTTTGATCTTTGTCTTTCTTCACCAGTATCCTTTTAGTCCTTTTCATCGAGGCAACATTTTTCACTCCCAATTGCTTTTTTAAGTGTGTGTGGAAGAAATTTTTTATTTCGTTGTCTGTTCTTCCTGGTAATCTTCCTGCAATAGCTGACCATCTGGACATAATAATATATACATAAAGATTATAATCATTCTAAAAAAAACGTAATTAAAAGTTAGAAACTTATTTAATTTGTCTCACCTATTTCCAAGTTCTTGATAAGTTTTGATGACGATTTCGACTTCTTCCATTGTAAAGGGTCCTCTCTTAATATCTGGGCGGAGATAATTCATCCATCTTAGTCTACAACTTTTCCCCGTTCTTGAAAGCCCTACAATTAATTAAACATGAGCAAACACTAATTATTTGATGATTAATATTGCAGAGTTGGATTTCTGTGATGATCACATAAAAATAGTTACAAAACTTACAGTGTTATCTTAGAAAGTCATTTTCTTAATTTGCTTGATAAGATTAGAATCAAGAAAAATTAAACTGACTTTCTGAGACATAACTATTAGTTGAGTGACCATCAGATAATACATGAACATATTTGAAATGAAAACAAACCTGCAAATTTAGGCATATGGCTCCAATTCCAAATGCCAAATTTCATGATATAAGATTTCAATTTTTGGTCTTCATCTGGAGACCATGCCCCCTTCTTCATGTTTGTACTTTGCTGCTGCTGTAGTTGTACTCTTGGCATGATTGTAAACAAGTTCACTAATTCTACAGTTTTTAGCCTTTTTTGTGGAAACATGAATTTATATTAGCCATTATGGAATTCTTTAATCAAAGCCTTCTTTCCAAGAAAGCTGTAGGACTCACTCACTGCCACTACTTCATTATTGTTTCTATTTGGTCCTTTAGTGGTAGTGTTTAAGTTATATATTTATAAATTGAAAGATTTATTTGAAAACACCTCTAAACTAGACGCGAATTATTAGTTTTATCTTTGAATTATTCATTGACAACGTTAAAAATACCCTTTACTTGTTTAACTGAACTTAAATACATCACCAATCTTATAACATGAGTAAAATACACCCCTAAATTATCGTCAAGTTTAGGAGTATTTTCAACACTTCTCTCAGCTTTTTATTAAGAGTTCTATGCTCCTACAAGAAATTGAGACCACATGCTATGTCATGTAGCATGTCAGAGGTGATCGAGGGTGTATCTAAGTTTATTTAGTCAAGTAGAGGGGTGTTTTTAAGGTTGTGAATAGTTTGAAGATGAAACTAATAATTTGCATCAAGTTCAGCGGTGTTTTCAATCATTTCTCTATATAGATTAGTGTAATAATTTTTTATACTATTAGATCACTCAAATATCTATAAATAAGCTTTTTAAAAATGTGTGATCTCTCATGATTTCAAAGATATTTACATGTTAATAATATTCTTAAAATATGTAACTTATATAATCTTAAAAATAAGAGAGAATACTTGATATAATATATAAAGATAATTTCATGATATAAAAATTTCTTACGCTAACGATATAACTCTTAATTTTTTGAAAATTCTTTGAAGGAGCTAGAGTTGAATTTTTCTAACGATTGGCAGTTGAAGTATGAAAAGGAAAATAAATTCTTGCTTTCCCACTTGATCAATTTGTCAAAATAATAATATTCCACACTTTGGAACTTTTGTCGTATGTTTTTATCAAGATATTTACTTCATTCAAAATTTATAATAAGCGCGCTTTCAAATCTTGAAAAAATATCACTTAATTTACTATGCATACTAGAGGATGGCAAGCCTGTGCAAGCATTGCCTTGTGGAAAATGAGTTAGTAATAAAAATAATTATAATTAAATTAATTTAAATAACATTTGTTGAATTATAATTTAATTAATTTAAATAATATTTGTTAAATTATAATTCAATTGATTCAAATAAAATTTGTTATAGTTTTATAATTGTAAGTTCACGCCAATAACTTGATGAGTGTTCGATCTTTCATAGATAAAATGAAGGGTTCAAATTTCGATAGTTAATATAAGAAAAAATAATTTTTTTCTTGTTTTATATTTAATATTAATTACTTATTCATCAAATTATTTTTAAAGACTTAATAATAAACATCATCTATTAGGGATAGTGTGATAAAAGAGTCATCTCAATTATTATTTTCTTAATAGATGTGTGAAATTCAAATATGATAAGTAAAAGTTAACGAAGAAAGTATTAAAAAGAGTTAAAATGTAAATTAGTAAAAATTTCCTTCTTATTTATGAACTTTTAAAGAGTGTAAAAAAAATAAGAAACAAATAATATGAAATGACAACTAATCATGAAATGACAAAATATCACTAAAAATAAAAATAACATCAAACACACATGTTAATACCACAAAATTAACTCTCCCTTCTATTCTACTATATTATAAAAGAGAGTTTAGGGCCAAATATAATATATAATATTCAAGATTGGGACTTTTCCCAATCTTGAATATTATATATTATA
>NW_006239190.1:720985-730865 GCF_000226075.1 Solanum tuberosum | reverse complement strand
AAAAGTCTCAATCAAGGAAGCAACATATATCATTTACAAATGACTTAAAAAGCATTAAAAATTACAATAATTACCAATTTAAAATATTTAAAAGCTATATAATAACATAGGTTGACTCTCAGAATTCTATCAGGCTCACATATATTGGGACAGAAAAAATAACACATATCATTTTAAAATTACCAAAAAAGTATTATAAATAATAATAATTAACAACTTAAAATATCTGAAAGACATTTTAAAAGGATTAATTTTGTAATTTTATTCATATCACATAAATTAGGACAAAGTGACCAGTAATGTACATTATTTCAAAGTTACATAAAAATATTATAAATCACAATAATTAATAACTTCAAACATTTTTTTTTAAAAATATGAAAATTTGGATGACTCTCCAAATTTCATTTGTGTCACATAAATTGAGACAACAAAAATAACATATATTGGGTCCATTTTAATTTATTTGTCTTATTTTTTAAAATTTTTTATATTTAAAAATTGCGTAAAAATACTATAAATCATAATAATTGACAACATAAAATATGTTTTGAAAAAAAATACAAAAAATTCCACTGATTCTTGAAGTGAATATATCGTAAAAATACTATAAATCATGATAATTGACAACATAAAATATTTCAAAAATGTTGTATGTGGGTAATCTTATTATGCCTTAAATAGCGTCAAAGAAAGTACATGTTTGTGATAAAAAAACTTATTCCTTTATCCACGCAAACAATTGCTTCAAAAACTCGATTATTAGCCCCAAAATATACCATTTATATTATTGGGCCCGTGTATAGCACGGGCAACATTATCTAGTAATAGTATAAGAAGAAGTAGAAAGGAAAAAAAAAATAGAATGAAAGAAAGAATGTGTCTATCTGATCAGATGATGAACAATTTTGGATCATTTTACTATGCAGTTGTGCACAACATAAAAAATAATCTCTAACGATAATAATTTAATTATCACTAAATATGTATTTTAATTAAGAGGTAATTAACACTGTTAATATCTCTAAAACCTATAGCAGCACTAAATTTAATGAAAATTAATTAATATCAATAAATTTTTTATCACTCCTTATTGGTAATATGTGTATTAATTGCCTCTAAGCCAAACTAAAATGCCTAGTTCCACTTGCTAATCTAGTTAAAGATGTCCATGGTGCTATATGTAGTTTATATTTTTATATGCGTGGAAGTTAGACACTAACACGTTTTCGTTAAAAACTACACTAAATAATAATAATCTTATAGGTAATACATCTAATCCACTTGCTTCTGTTTTTTAATTAATCCACTTGCTATGGTTGATCATGAATGCTTGAAGGACTCCTCAAGAATTAGAAATTCTAAATTTCTCTGGGCACGTAAAAACAACCCGCAGAAAGGTTGTCAAATAAATAAAACAAAATATTACTATTTTATTACCTCAATTTATATGACGCTATTTCATTAGATATAAGAAATTTAAAAATAAAGTAAATTATAAGAAATTTAAAAATAAAGTAAATTGTTTTAAATTGACACTTAAAATAAACTTTAAATATTTATCTGACTCGCTTATAGGAAGAAGCACAGATTGTGAGAATAACAAAGAGCGCTGATGTCAGTTTGCTGACGTATGCCTAAAAATATATTATTATATTATATTATATTATATTATATTATATTATATTATATTATATTATATTATATTATATTATATTATATTATATTATATTATATTATATTATATTATATTATATTATATTATATTATATTATATTATATTATATTATATTATATTATATTATATTATATTATATTATATTATATTATATTATATTATATTATATTATATTATATTATATTATATTATATTATATTATATTATATTATATTATATTATATTATATTATATTATATTATATTATATTATATTATATTATATTATATTATATTATATTATATTATATTATATTATATTATATTATATTATATTATATTATATTATATTATATTATATTATATTATATTATATTATATTATATTATATTATATTATATTATATTATATTATATTATATTATATTATATTATATTATATTATATTATATTATATTATATTATATTATATTATATTATATTATATTATATTATATTATATTATATTAAAATCAAATAAAGGGGAAGATTAAGTCCAAAAAGACTGACAAAGAAAGACTTAAAAATTAAACAAGTGAGGTCCAGCTAATATTCTTTAGGAAAGAATATCATAACGTTGCAATCAATCACAATTATTATTATTACTATTATTATAATAAACATTATTATAATAAATACTATTATAGTATTTATATAGCACGAGCTACATTGAACGACCTCAATGACTTCTCTTATCTTAATTTGGGATTTGACCACATTTTTACTAATCTATCATCAAACATTAGTATTTGTATCATCAAATTGACTGCGCATTTCTTCGAAATAGAATTGGTATTTTACCTCATTCACTACTTTTGTCCCTTCGAACATTCGATAAATTTGAAATAATAAAAAATAAAAAAATAGTCTTTGTCTTATGGAGTAATATTTATTTCGTTGAATCGTTCTCCAATCTGAATTTGTCAACACCGGATTCCGTTCTCATCTACATCATCGAAGACCCCAAAGCTTCATTTGATGATCTCTTTTATTATTTACTTCGTTATCGTTATATCATCTTTTACTTACTATCGTCACAATATTCAACTAATAATAATCAAATCTAGCGAGTTAAGCTAAGACGCGTATCCTTGATCCAATATGAATTTTTATTGTATCATTTTTCTGGTAATTACAACATGCCAAATTGTTTAATATTTTATACTAATATTTTTTTTTTCAGGAAATAACAAAAAAAAATTCTAAATTTTAAAAAAAAGTAATTTTATTTATATGTATAAGTTATTATATTTGTAGTCATTGTTTATATGTTCAGAAGCTAATTAAAGAAATAACGTTTTCAAAATTATTATTGATAGTGAGTTGGGTATTCGGTAATTCAGTTCGGTTTTGGTTTTTTTTTCGATTTTCGGTTCTTGCAATAGGTGTACCGAACCGGTTCGGTTTGGTTTTTGTTATTCAGATTTTTGTTAAAATAATCAAATACTTGGAGGCTGGTCGCCGGTCGGCTCGCTGCCGCTGGTCGTTGGTCACTGAAATGAGAAATCACTGATTGTTGAGACGCTGACTGGTGGGCTGCGGCTGGTCACTGATCGGCTGCTGCTGGTCGGCAGCGATCGCTGGTCCAACAAAAAGAAATTAAAAGAATAGTGAGAGATCGCGGTGGCCGCTGGTCCAACAAAAAAATCAAAGAATGATGAGTGATCATCACGGGTGCCTAATGGCTTATTTTGAAAAGCTAAAAAGTTGAAAAGAGTGTAAAAATTAAAAGTGAAAAACCAAACCTAATTCTGCATTTTGCATTTTGCTATAATATTTAATATTAATAATTAATATATATTATAATATAATATATTTCGGTTTAACCGAAATACCAAAATATACAAAAATACATACCAAAAATTGAACCGAAATATCGAAAATACGAAAATATATACCGAAAACCAAAATACTGAAACCGAAATACCAAAAAAATTCGACTCGATTCGGTATTTCGGGTTTTCGATATTTATGCCCAGCCCTAATTGATACTAGAAACTGCAATTAATATTTAAAATAAGGAATTTATTTTGATAAATTACTCCGGACTAAGAAGCATAGAACAATTAAATGGCTATCGACAATTTTTTTTATAGGAAGAAACATAATTTTGTTCATTAAGATTGCAGGTACAATTTTATTGATTCTTGATTTTTCTCTCATAAGATATTTATCCATAATTTAAGGGCCGTTAGTGGCATATTTTTCGACTTAGGATGATTTGGACTTGATCTACATAATTTGAGAATCGTTAGTGACGTATTTCTCAAACTAGGATTATTTGGACTTGATCTACGTAATTCGAGGGCTGTTAGTGACGTATTACTCTAATTAAGATGATTTGGATTTGATCTATTTATGAATATTGCATGACTTTGTGGAATATTTGAGATTTTGATCTTTAAAAATACCCAAGAATTTATGGAATATTTGAGATCGCTATCAACAATTTATTATGCGTATAAAGTCTCAACAAACTTATTTCTTCTTCTTTTCATCTTTATCTCATTTAGCTATTTTAATTATTTTTTCTCGTCTCTAAATCTATTTATAAATATATGTTATTTACAATAATTAATACTTATTTTAAAACAGGAATGACAGTGAGAGGACTCACATTTACCTCTAAAAGTAATTACTAATCACTTAATCAGTAAGTATAATACTTTATTATTTATTGCACATCGTTTAAACAGGAAAGGAAAACAAAACTACAAAAGGTATATTACACTTTTATTTGGTTTTTTTTTACAAATGATACATTACTTAATGGGAGGGTTGTATTCAAGAAGGGATAGGAATGTATCAGTACATTGTTTATGTTGCACTAGTGGGATAGCCGTGTGATCCTATCAGTACATTGTGGTTGCGTACTGATTCTGCACTTGCTCTTATTTTTGTTGAGTACAGAGCATCTTTAAGCGACTATTAACAAAACTCGCTTAGAAGATCAGTGATCGTCGTTCGAATTCAAGGGTGAGCCTATTCTTCCGGGCTGCCATGGAATTCCCTTTCGTCTATGTCCACCATTTTCGGACTTAGACATTTGTTTTAGTTAGTTCATTAGTATGGGGTTGTATCCCTTCTTGTTTAGACTTCTTTCATTGTTAGAATGCTTTGGTCTATTGACTTTCAGGTTCTAGGTTATTCTTTCGCATTGTTAGTTATTAACTCTATTTTGATTTCCTTAGTGTTTGATTAAATTCCTTAGTTTTTAAATTATGTGTTTGGTTTGGATTGTAGTAGCGGTTCTCCCACCGGAGTGTTAGTGTGAGTGCCAATCACGACGGTCTGGGTCGTGACAAAGTTGGTATTAGAGCCTAGGTTCGTTGATCTTTATGTACCAAAATCAGTCTAGTAAAGTCTCGCGGAACGATACGGGGACACCTTTACTTTTCTTCGTAGAGGCTATAGGACTTTAGTAAATCTCTCCGTTTTCCCGTCTCCTTTCGTGTTATGACTTGATTCCAATTGGTATCTGGCGATTCAAATTGGTATCTAACCTCATTCACTCTTCTGTTCGCAAATGGTTAATACTAGATTCAACGGCGTTAGGCCCGTAGCTCCCGTCAATGCTCTGGTCGAGGAATCTTTAGTGAGAGGTCGCGGTTGAAGCAGGGGTAGAGGAAGAGCTAAGGGTATAGGCAGTGGAAGAGTAGAACCTGCTGGAAATGGAGCTTATGTTAAGAATTCTCCTATGAATGAGAACCCTCATGCGCATCATGAAGAGATAGAAGAGAATGTTGATGTTGATGTTGAGGATTTGGGACAAGAAAGAGAGGTGCAGGCTGAGACTACATGTGTTCCTCATTTGGATCCAGTGTTAGCTCTACAGATCATGTCGTTGTTAAAGAGATTGGTTGGTCTTGGAGTGCTTCTTTCTACTCAAGCAACTCAAGCTCCTGCTAATCCTCTTGTTGCTAGCACTGCGTCTAAGGTGGGTGAGACTGGAGGTAATGATGCTTTCTTCCGTCCTTTGTTGGGTTCTGTTATGATTGGTAATAAGCATGAATTGTTGACTAAGTTTCTGAAGTTAAAGCATCCTGTGTTTCTTGGTTCTAAGAGTGAGGATGCTTATGGGTTCATCTTAGACTGCTACGAAAGGCTTCATAAGTTGGGTATTGTCCATCAGCATGAGGTTGAGTTTGTGTCTTTCCAACTACAATGTGAGGCCAAACAGTAGTGGAGAGCTTATATGGAGTACAAATCTTCTAATTTACCTCCACTTACTTGGACCCAATTTCATGCTTTGTTTCTTGAGAAGTATGTGCCTAGGACTTTGAGGGATCGCAAGGTGGTATGTTTGTGGCTGCTTATGAGGCTAAGTTCCATGCTTTATCTAGATATGCTACGCAGTTGGTGACTACAGATGAGGAGAGGATTTGGTTATTTATTAGAGGATTAAATTCTTAGTTGCAAGTATTATTTGTTCATATGACTTCTATTGGGAGAAACTTTAATAAGGTGACAGACTATGTTAAGAAAGTGGAGGGGTGAGGCGAGACGGTCAAGCTAAGGAATGGGTGAAAAGGGCCAAGAGCTCGGGTAACTTTTAAGGTTCTTATTCCAAAGGGTCTGAAAGGCCAACGCTTGCAGTCAAGCCAATTCAGTCTGATATGCCCTCCTCTACAGGTAGTTACTCGAAAACTGCATCTCATAATTTTCAGGATAGCTAGGGAGTCGCGCCTTCAACGGGGGGCAGATCATCTTTTGATCGTACTTGTTACAACTGTGGAGAACCTGGGCATATGAGGAGAGATTGTCCTCACCCGCGTGTGCTAGATTCCGCGCAGCAACAGTCTAGAGCAATGGTACCCGCGAGGAATGGTTATAATGGTCGAGGGCGTCCATAAGGTGGGCGAAGAGGTAATCATCGGGGCAATGAAAGTAGAGAAAATGGTAATGGTAACAGAGGTAGAGGTAACGCGCAACCAGGCAGGGAAGTGGCTCGTCATGATGATAGGGTTTAGTGTTTACTTTTCTGGGAAAAAATGAGATGGAGGGTCTGATGCGGTGATCACATTTACTATTCTTGTTTATGATCGGATGACTAATGTGTTGTTTGATTCGGGTTCTACTTATTCATATGTACCCGTGAGATTTGCCTCAGATTTTGATATGATTTGTGATATTCTTGATGCCTCTATTCGTGTTTCTACTGCAGTTGGAGAGTCAGTCATCGTTACCTATGTTTATCGTGCTTGTTCTATTTTTTTATGGGATTTTAGACTTGGGCTGATTTAGTAATTTTGGATATGATTAACTTTGACATAATCTTAGGCATGACTTGGTTGTTCCCCTATTATAATGTGCTTAACTGTAAAACTAAGTCTGTAACTCCAGAAATTTTGGGAAGGGAAAAATTAGAGTGAGAAGGAGGGTACAAGCCTAAGCAAGCTACGATTATATCCTTCATTCGGGCTAGTAAACTAGTAGAGCAGGGTTGTTTGGCTTATTTGGCTCATATTAGGGATGGTGTGATTGAGGCTCTATCCATTGGGTCTATTCCTGCATTGATTTAGAACCTGGTACTCGTCCCATTTTTGTCCCTCCATAACGCATGGCTCCGGCAGAATTAAGAAAGCTTAAGGCTCAAATCCAAGAGCTTCTTGATAAGGGATTTATTCGTCCTAGTGCTTCCCCATGGGGTGCTCCAGTTTTGTTTGTTAAGAAAAAAGATGGTAGTATAAGAATGCGTATAGATTATCGGCAATTGAATAGGATCACTACTCAAAATAAGTATCACTTTCCTCTAATAGATGATTTTTTTGATCAATTGCAAGGTGCATCAGTTTTCTCTAAGATCGATCTAAGATCTGGTTACCATCAATTGAAAATTAGGCCTAAGGACGTCCCCCAACACGACATTTAGAACTCGCTATGGGCACTATGAGTTTTTGGTTATATCTTTTGGTTTGACCAATGCGCTTGCAACTTTCATGAGTTTGATGAATGGGGTGTTCAAACCATTTCTTGATTCGTTCGTTATGCTTTTTATTGATGATATTTTGGTTTATTCGAAAAGTGAGGAAGAACATGTCAACCATCTTCGTAATGTTTTGGGTGTTTTTGGGAAGCAAAAGCTATATGCTAAATTTTTTAAGTGTGAATTTCAATTGAAATCGGTTGCATTTTTGTGGCATCTAGTTTCAAAGGAAGGGGTAATAGTAGATCCCAAAATATTGAGGCGGTTAAGAATTGGGCTAGGCCTAGCTCTGTGACGGAAGTTAGGAGTTTTGTTGGGTTCGCTAGTTATTATAGTTGATTTGTGAAGAACTTTGTTTCTATTGCCACTCACTTGACTAATTTGACCAAAAAGGAGATACCATTTGAATAGACTGAAAAATGTGAGGAGAGCTTTCAAAAGCTGAAGACTCTCTTGACCACCGTGCCTATTCTAGCATTACCGGTTGAAGGAAAATATTTTATTATTTATTTTGATGCTTCACATTCTAGTTTGGGTGCTGTGTTGATGTAGGGTAGGAATGTTATAGCTTGTGACTCACGTCAATTGAAGGTGCATGAGAGGAATTATCCAACACATGATTTAGAGTTGGCAGCGGTAGTGTTTGCTCTTAAGATATGGCGGCTTTACCTGTATGGTGTTAAGTGTGAAGTGTTTACTGATCATCGTAGTTTGCAGCATGTTTTCACTCAAAAGGATCTGAATTTGAGACAACGAAGGTGGATGAAGTTACTTAAAGATTATGATGTGACCATTCAATACCATCCGGGCAAGGCTAATGTAGTGGCAGACGCTTTGAGTCAAAAAGCGGTAAGTATGGGTAGTTTAGCTTGTTTAAGTGTAGCCAAGTGACATTTGGCTAAAGAAATTCAGACCTTAGAGTCTAAGTTCATGCAATTGGGCATCTCAGAAAGAGGTGGGGTGCTAGCTAGTATTGAGGTAAGGGGTCCCTTTTATTGAAGAGATCAAGGCCAAACAATTTGAAGATGAGAATTTGGAGGAACTTAGAAAGAAGACTGCAATGGATACGGCACAAGAGACCACTCTCGATACGGATGGTGTGCTAAATTTCAAGGAGAGAATATGTGTTCCTAGAGTATATAACTTGATTGAGAAATTGTTGGCAGAGTGATGAGTCCATAAATTGGACTCATTTAGGGCTATATTTTAATAGAAATTGTGTCCTCAAATGCTTATTTTATCTCAATATCTGATGAAAACCCTTAAGTTTCAGGTATTTGATGTTTGAAGGAAAGCATGTACACTACGTCGCAAAAAGGAATGAAAAAGCCAGAAAAAAGAAGAAATAAAGGTCTGAGGATCGCCGAGTCCACTTGGCGAGTCGCCGTAAGGTCTTACTTTGCCTTTTGTTCCAGTGTGCTGAGCCCTGAAGGAAATGATCAAGTCGGCAGAAATAGGGAGCAGTCGGCAGAAGTTCCGCGAAGTAGTACCATGTCACCCAATGACCCAGAGTACGATGATGCTGAAAGCTGGTGCAAGACGGCGATAAACTACACCAAATGGCGAATCGCCGAGTTGATCGGTGATTCCGACTAACGACGTCGAATGATCCGCTGCATCACAAATCTGTGAAAACTATAAATACTAGTTAGAGTTTTAGTTTTTTGAATCGAACAATTATTATAATTTTCATATAGAATAGTACTTTTTAGTATTTTTGCTCTGAGTTTGAGAGGGTTTTGAAGACTTGAAGAAAATAGAGTTTCATCTCCATGGATTTGTACTTGGGTCTTTTGGATTCTTCACTTTTGGCCTGTAACAAAACTTAAATCTTCATACCCAATTGAATGCAAGGTCATTTAGGTATAAATTTCTATCTCTTGATGTATGGCTAAAAACCTCAATACTTAGAGTGTGATTTAGGGATTATGGGTTAAGATAATTGTTGGGTTTTGCTTATTGATAGTTTAATTGTAAGTTTAATTGTGATTTCGTTTATTGGTTGTGGATAAATTTAATGAATTTGTAGTTGCAAATACAAGTTTATATGTGTTTTCGGCTTGCTCGAGAGAGAGAGAGGTTATAAAACTAAGACCACTAGATTGATGGCCAGTGTGAGTGGGTCTACATGAGGTTCAGTCGAGAGACTGAACCCTAGTCCCATGTCCACACACTCAGCTCGAGAGAGTGAGTGGGTTAAAGCGGAGGCTGTTCTTCATGCAGCAAGTGGGTGTCCGAGAGGAATGCATTTGAAATGGGG
>NW_006239190.1:695434-720579 GCF_000226075.1 Solanum tuberosum | reverse complement strand
ATCATAGACACTTGTATCGGAAGTTGTGTCTTGATTACGCAAACATCAAAATTGCGCCGCAGCCGGGGAATGGTGTTATTTGAGAATTTTTAGCTTAATAAAAATTTTGTTCTTCTTTGTTGTAGTGTACTAATTTTATTTTATTTCTAGTTTTGTTTCCCGTTGTGTTGCTGTTTTTAGTAGGAATCCAGATTATGTCTTGGTAGCAATGGTGAACAACTAGATCTCTCTCTCTTAAGGATGGTGTCTCTCAGGGATAAAATCCTGAGTTTTAGACAAGTCGAGAGAGAATCCATCCATAAATTGTGGTTGAGATTCAAGGCACTCTTCTTGAAATGCCTAGCTCATGGAATCTAGAAAGCGTGTTGCTGGATTGCTTCTACAAAAGTCTTGGCCCGGAGAATAAAAGAATGGCGGACCAAATAGTACCTGTAGGGCTCTCACAACTACCATTTGCAGTATCCACCCAACTCCTTGATCACATGGCAACGACTAACAAGGAGGCTAAGAAAGACCATACTTTGGCCACGCTGTTGACACAATTAGATTTAGTGACCAAGAAGATTATGGAATTGGAAGCACCGGCTAAAAGAAAGGACCGGTATGTTCTGCCTCACAAGCATATGAAACCCAATAGAAGTGAGTACGGACAAATAGAGGAGATACTCTCACTCATGCTCAGTAAAGTCGAAGGTCACGACAAAATGTTAAATGAGATCAATGATAATGTTATACTTCTAAATGAGATATTTGCCTCCCAATTCATATCTATTCGGCGATTGGAGACTCAATTTGGTCATATGATGTCCTATCTCTTTCTCACAAATCAAAACTGAGCAGAGAAGTCGTGCCACGACTATAACTATGGCGCTTCATGGGAGGCAACCCAAGGTTTTAGTCACTTTTAATTATTATGTAGAATAATGGTGTGTTGATTTCGTAGGTTAAAATGAGGGAAGTGTTGAAAAGTGCATATTGGCGAGCTATAGGTCCCATCAGTGAATCGCCGAAAGGTTCGGAGATCCCAAACCAGACCGCCGTTAGACTCAAGACCAATTTACATTGGAGTTTGTAAAACTTATCGAGCATAGGAAATTATTGGCGAATCGCCGACACTGAGACCGCCATTTGGATTTAAAAAATAACATGAGGCTCTGAAAAATTCGGCGAAGCAAGTGGCTCCTTGGTGAAACGCTAAGTAGTTCGGCGATCTTGAATAATGTCGCCGAATGGGAGAAAATTAGACGGCTTCACAGGCAAAAAGTTTAAAAGTTAAACATTCATTCACTTTTTATCTGCCCAGACTCACACTTGTACTTTAGTTTGTATATTTCTTGCATTTTTAGAGTATTATTAGTGTTGATTTGTGCTCGGGATTGGATTACATTGCCGCCTAGTGTTTCAATCTTCTCTTTGTCGACACCAAAGGTTGGTTTTTTATGCCTCAAGCTTATTTTATCAAAATCTATACTCATTTGCAATAGAAGGATCTGGTTGAAGTGTTCTAATCCTCTCAGGGAGGATTAGATTGTTTACATGCATGATTTAATTTGATATCCTTGGTCGGGTAGTTGTGACTGCTGAATTCCCGTAACTGCATGCCTTATACTGGACTTGAGGGGTTGTGTTTGGGTGTTAGGGGTCTTACATGAATTGTACTGGTGCATGTTTTTATTGTGTTTTCGGGAGTTAATGGGTTGAATTCGAGAAGTTGGGATAAAAATAGGCACGTTGGGCCGTTTGGCAAGTTGGGTCGAGTTCGCTAAACCACTCGGCGGTTCGCCTAATATCCCCATCTCGCTTTTGATTTCGTGCTATATTTAATGATTAATTTTGTAAATTTCGGTGAGAAGCTTGATGTCGTAGAAAGCATTTGGCGACTCGCCGAAAGTCTTCTCTTTCGCCCTTTATCTACACCCATGAACATTTATGCACTGAAACTTTCGGTGGACCTGTCCTGGTTCGCTGAAAACTATCGATGACCCGTCAAAGATGTCCCCATTTTGCCTTCTTGCTACAGTTTTTGAGCTAATTCCTTTGGCGAGCCTGATCTAGCTCGCCTAAGAAATTCGGCAATTCACCATTTGGTTTTGCGAGTTTGTCTACATAAGTTCTGCTTTGCTTTTGTTTTAGTTTTTCTAACTTCTCTTCAAGTCTTTGATGACATGACTAAATCAAAAGTTGTGGAAAGAATTAAACCAGCCCAAGAGAAGTCAAAAGAGAGTGCGATAAATGAGGAGACAGCTACGTCGAAAGGCAAACCTATGAAACTGACCATAACTATTGGGAAAGGCAAGGGAAAAAGGCCCACTTCTGCCGGGAAGACCATTACCTTGGACCCTAATTTTCCATCATGGGCCAGGGGATTTTGCAGAGCGGTGCATATCTTTTTGGCAAACACACACTCAACAGACCGTGGTGAATTCGGTATTGTTGTTCCCCCTAAGGTGACTTCGGGCACTGATGCCCATATTCAGACTACTACATCGGGCACTAAGGGCCAGACAGATGGAGCGACTACTGAGACAAGATCCCTTCTTTACCTCCCTCTTGGTCTTTCTTTAATTTACATTCTGCATATTTTGTTATTTGCATTTGAGGACAAATGTTTTTGTTTGTGGTGGGGTGAGGCTCACCTTTGTGTGCTATTTAATGTATGTATTTTGTTTATAAGCTTATGACTCTTTTTATAAGCTCATTTTATTTTAAATTGCAAAATGATTTGGACCCTTCCGAATTTTTTTGAATTTTTCGCACAGTTTCGCCACCTTCTATATGCTCTTGAATGTGGTTGTTCATTTACAAAAAATTGAGTCTCGGTTCCAATCAATATCGATGACTTGAATAGCGCTCTCAATTGAACGAACATGAATGTACGGCTACGATGAGGCCAAATGAAGTTGCATAGACAATATATAAACTCTTTGCATCTCGTTGTGATTAGCTATTTATCGAATCGATTATCTTGTGATGATCATTGCACACTAGCGAAAGTGTGGAGTCTTGTTTGACTTATAGTATCAATGTCTAGTGTGATGAGCTTACCTGTGAACCATGTATGATAGATCCTAGAATTTGCCTCGTTGGTCCGGTCAACTGAGTGTGAGCCAATTTGACATATACCTCTTTTCTGACCTACCTTGTGAGCGTGTGATTCTCTCTTAAACACCCTTTGAGCCTTACTCTTATTTGGAAGAAACATGATGAAAACTAGACCTTTCTTAATCCATTACCTATAATCTTCTTGAATTGTGGTTAATTGAATAGCCAACTTAGACCAAAAGCCTAAGTTGTGGTGTGGTGAAAAAGAAAAAGGGAAAGTCAAGAAGTGCAAGAAAAATCTTCTTTAACCCATGGTGTTGAGAAAAATGGAATCTCTCCATATAAAAAAAAAAGAGAAGAGAAAGAAAAAGAAAGTTGTGGAATAAAGTACAAAAGAGATGGGGTTCTCTAACAATCCATGGAAATTGAATAATAGGATGACTTATGAGCACTAAAGAGAATGATGAAGGAAAATGAAAGGAAGTCTTGTGAGCACCACATTTTATGATGATAAAAGTCACTAAGTCTAAATGACCATACCATTGCACTCTGCCCCATTACAAGCCTTAAAAAAACCTTTTTGATCTTGAGTGAGCTGAAACAAATGTTGATTGGAAAATACGGGCAAACCTATTGGTGAGATTATGCATTATGTTCTTCTTTGTGAGTGTGAACGTTGCATCTGATTTCGAAGCTTTAAACTGTGAAACCATTGTGTGAATATGGAATCATTCTTTGTGTGAGGCCATTTAAACATTATAGTTGAGCTTGAACTTGCATTTGAAGCAAGTATTGTGAGCATGAGATTCATTGATATTGGTGAGTCACAACTTGAATCTTTAATTACACATTTGATCTTCGCATAAGTAAATTGAGTCTTGTTGTGTGCATTCATAACTGAGTATACTGTTCGAGACACCCTTTTTGAACGACTGAACTCGAGGTCAAGCAAAAGTTTAAGTTGGGGGTGTTGATAAGTCAACAAATTGGACTTATTTAGGGATATATATTAACAGAAATTGTGTCCTCAAATGCTTATTTTATCTCAATATCTGATGAAAATCCTTAAGTTTCAGGTATTTGATGTTTGAAGGAAAACATGGACACTACGTCGCAAAAATGAATGAAAAGTCCCAAAAGAATGAAGAAATGAAGGCCTGAGGATCGCCGAGTCCACTTGGCGAGTCACCTAATGGTCTTACTTTGCCTTTTGTTCCAGTGTGCTGCACCATGAAGGAAAGGATCAAGTCGGCAGAGATAGGGAGCAGTCGGCGCATCGCCGAGAAGTTCCGCGAAGTGGTACCATGTCGCCCAATGATCTAGAGTACGATGATGTTGAAGGCTGGTGCAAGACGGCGATGAACTACACCAAATGGCGAATCACCAAGTTGATCGGCGATTTCGACTAACGACGCCGAATGATCCGCTACAGCACAAATCTGTGAAAACTATAAATACTAGTTAGAGTTGTAGTTTTAGGAGTCGAACAATTATTATAATTTTCATATAGAATAGTACTTTTTAGTATTTTTGCTCTGAGTTTGAGAAGGTTTTGAAGACTTGAAGAAAAAAAAGGTTTACATCTCCAAGGATTTAGACTTGGGTCTTTTGGATTTTTCACTATTGGCCTGTAACAAGACTTAAATCTTCATACCCATTTCAATGCAAGCTCATTTAGGTATAAATTTCTATCTCTTGATGGGTGGCTAAAAACCCAATTCTTGGCGTGTGATTTAGTGAATATGGGTTAAGATAATTGTTGGGTCTTGCTTGCTGATAGTTTAATCATAGTTTAATCGTGATTTTGTTTAGTGGTTGTGGATGAATTTAATGAATTTGTAGTTGTAAATAGAATTTTATTTATGTTTTTTTGGCTTTCTCGAGAGAAAGGTCGTAAAACTAAGACCACTAGATTGATGGCCAGTGTGAGTGGGTCGACTGAGGTTCAGTTCGAGAGAGTGAACCCTAGTCCCATCTCCACACACTCAGCTCGAGAGAGTGAGTGGGTTAAGGCGTAGGCTGGTCTCCATGCGGCAAGTGGGTGTCCGAGAGGAACGCAGTTGAAACAAGGTAAGTTACTCGAGAGAGAGCTTATCCCCCTTAAAGTCTGGCCTTGTCACAATTACTCTATGAATCTTCTATCGAAAGTATGTACCCAATAATCTAGCTTAACATGTATTCCCGTCACATCCAAGGATCCCCTTTCATTACTTAGAAACCCTTGTTTATTTTGTTGTTTTTACCTACTTATGACAAAAAAAAAACCATTGTTAATTGACACTCTTGTGTCCCTTTTTAATTTACAATGTTTTTACTCGTTAATGTCTTTAGCTATGGCTAGTTAGAACTAAGTTTTATTTTCTATTAATTCTCAAAACCACTCTCTTGAGAACGATCCCAACCCTTGGTTGGGTTACTAAACTATTGTACGATCGTAGACACTTGCATCGGAAATTGTGTCTTGATTACGCAAACATCACAGAGTTTCATGGTTCGCGATATTCTATTCATCCAGGTGTGACCAAGATGTATAGAGATTTGAAGCTAATTTATTGGTGGCCGGGCATGAAGAAAGACAGCGGAGTTTGTAGCGAAGTGTCAAAATTGTCAACAAGTGAAATATGAACATCAAAGGCATGTAGGTTTATTTCAAAGAATGCCAATTTCGGAGTGGAAGTGGGAAAGAATAGCCATGAATTTTGTTGTTGGTCCTCCCAAGACTTTTGGGAAGTTTGATTCTATTTGGTTAGTGATTGATAGATTGACTAAGTCAGCCCATTTTAATCCGGTAAGAATAGATTATAATGTTAAACAATTGGCTAAGGTTTATGTGAAAGAGATAGTGAGGTTGCATGGGGTGCCCCTCTCTATCATTTCAGGTCGTGGTACCCAATTCACATCCAAGTTTTACAGGAAATTGCATGATGAATTGGGCACACAACTCACTTTTAGTATAGCCTTCCATCCAGAGACAGACGGACAGTCAGAGAGGACTATTAAAGTGTTAGAAGACATGTTAAGGGCATGTGTGATTGATTTTGGAGGGCATTGTGATAAATTCTTACCTTTGTGAATTCTCCTATAATAAAATCTATCACTCCAACTTTGATATGGCAAGATTTGAGGCACTCTATGGGAGGGAATTTAGATCACCCATATGATGATTTGAGATTGGAGATGTGAAACCATTGAGGGTTGATTTAGTGAAGGATGTTCAAGATAAGGTTAGGAGTATTCAAGCTAAGCTTCTAGCAGCCCAGAGTAGACAAAAGAAGTATGTTGATCATAAGGTAAGAGACATGGCGTTTCAATCTGGTGAAAATGTTCCTCTTAAGGTATCACCCATGAAAGGGGTGATGAGATTTGGTAAGAAGGGTAAGCTAAGTCCTAGATATATTAGCCATTTGAGATTCTTGAATGTATAGGACCGGTAGCGTATAGATTGGCTTTACCTCCTAATTTAACGAGTGTTCATCTGATATTTCATGTATCCATGTTGAAGAGGTATCATGGTGATGAGGATTATATCATTAAGTGAGACTCAAGTGTGTTAAACAATGACCTCTAATATGAAGAGGAACCGATTGCAATTCTTGATCGTGATGTGCGCAAGTTGAGGACCATGGAGATTAAGTCCGTGAAAGTTCAATGGAAGTATCGTCCAGTTGAGAAAGCTACTTAAGAAATCGAGAGAATGTCGCTTTGGCGCTGGGTTTTGCCGCTTTGGCGGGGCCGCTGTGGTGGGGTAGTGGCCGTTGTGGCAGGTTCGACGTGAATTAAAGTTGTTAATAAACCCCTTAACGACCTCATTATGCACTTTTTGACTTTTAGAGCTAAGGAACGACCCCAAGCGACTCATACTCATTTTTCACCATTCTTGAGGCTAAATGTAAGCTTTTCACTCCCCGAATCCATTTTTTGATAAGTAGAACGTAATAGAATGGGCAGATATTGATGGGGGAGAGTTTTGTTATAGGTTCTATGGTGTAAAAAACCCTAATTTGGATAATTGAGATCATGGATTTGATCTAGGGTTCATAGAATTGTTAGTAATTCGGGTAATTAATGATTGTTTATTGATTCTCGTATTATATTGATTGTTTGTAGACCAAGAACAAGCGAAACGAATTTAGATAGGGAAGGATCAAGTTTCTTAGGGTTTCAAGCTTGTTTCGAGGTAGGTGATGGTTGTGATTCTATGATTGTGTGATGTATGCTTGTTCTTGCTTCATTATGATACTTGTATATGTATGAATGTTGCAATGTTGATCACACTTGTTGTAAATGAGATAGAGAATTGATGAATGCCATGAAATCATGACTTAAATGTATGATGTTGATGATATACTTGTGATTGTGGTGTGTGAATGGGATCGGTTGCCACGTTCCAGCATAAAAATGGTATCGGTTGCCACCTTCCGGCATAAATAGGGATCGGTTGCCACCTTTCGACATGCTAATTGTTTAGGTTTGCCTTTGGGTTCCATGAGAGGACCAATGATTTGACATAAAATGTGAAGTTGTTCGTGGTTCGTTGTTCGTAAATCTTGATGATATTGTATATGTTGATATGTATGCATGTGGTTATAATGTTGTTTGACTTGTTTATGTTGCACTAGTGGAATAGCCGCGTGATCCTACCAGTACATTGTGGTTGTGTACTGATTCTGCACTTGCTCTTATTTTTGTTGAGTACAGGGCATCTTCAAGCGGCTATTGACAGACCTCACTTAGAAGATCAGTGATTGTCGTTCGAATTCAAGGGTGAGCCAATTCTTCGGGGCTTCCATGGAATTCTCTTTCGTCTATGTCGACCATTTTCGGAGTTAGACATTTGTTTTAGTTAGTTCATTAGTATGGAATTGTATCCCTTCTTTTTTAGACTTGGTTCATTGTTAGAATGTTTTGGTGCATTGACTTTCAAGTTGTAGGTTATTCTTCCGCATTGTTAGTTACTATTGTTAGAGTTTATGGGAACTCTATTTTTATTTCCTTTGTATTTGATTAAATGCCTTAGTTTTTAGATTATTTGCTTGGTTTGAGTTGTAGTAGTGGTTCTCCCACCGGAGTGTTAGTGTGGGTGTCAATCACGACGGTCTAAGTCGTGACAGAGAACTGGGCAGGGGAAGATTTGTATTATATAATTATAAGTGTATAGGACGATGATATATGTATTTGCATGTGTATATACAATTTTCTCTAGCTTTATATAAACAGAAACACAATTTATATATTTGTGTTTGTATAAAGTGAGAGAGGCGAGGGAGAGACTGGTGAGCAAGAGAGAGAGAGTGGCGAGCGAGAATTTCAGGGAGAGAGGCGAATGGCAACAGTTTGCTACGGGTTGAAATTAAATCAAACTGTGGTTATAACATTTAATTTGAATTAATAGTTTGCCATTATGTACAATTTTCCCTAAAATAATAGCTTGAAATTAATTAATATCAATAAATTTTTTATCACTCCTTATTGGTAATATGTGTATTAATTGCCTCTAAAAGTTATTTTTAATGCAGTAGTGGTCAAACTTAAAATGCCTAGTTCCACTTGCTAATCTAGTTAAAGATGTCCATGATGCTATATGTAGTTTATATTTTTATATGCGTGAAAGTTAGACACTAACACGTTTTCGTTAAAACCTACACAATAAAATTAATAATCTTTTAAGTTATAGGTAATACATCTAATCCACTTGCTTCTATTTTTCAATTAATCCACTTGCCATGGTTGATCATGAATGCTTGAAGGACTCCTCAAGAATTAGAAATTCTAAGGCTTAAGTCATCTGCGGTCTCTTAAAGTTGTCCGTATATTTCACTTGAACACCTTATATTAGGCATGTTTCAATTGAACACCTTTTTTAGTCAAAAAAAATATCTATCGAACATTTTTTTACAATCAACTAAAAGTGGAAATTGTGTGTTATACACTTGCGACTGACGTGGCATTGTAACTATAAAAAAAAATGTTGTCCCATAATAACAATTTAAAAATAAATTAGAAATTAAAATAAAATAAATACTATGTTTTCAGAAGAAAAAAAAACTTTCTTCCTTTTTTTTCTTCATTGTCAGAACAACCCACCCAGCCCCGACATCCGTCCTTCCCCATTTTCTTTTTTGCCTGAACGTGCTCACAACGATCGACAGCTAAATTATCGTACACTCCGATAACCATTCTTAATTATATAAGAAAACAACTTCAGATTCGTATTAGTTTTGTAGGAAAAAAATGGAGTTTAGTCGGAATTGTTTTTGACTCAATTTTAATTTTATTTTTGATGAAATTCTCTTTACAATTCAAATGAAAATCTTTAACAGTAAACTCTTTTGATCTTTTGTGTTTTTACTGGTCATTTATTTCATTGATGCTTTTCCGATGAAGAGAACGATGATGATGATATTGTTGATAGCAGAATGATGCTAGAAAGAAAGAAAGAATGACGGATTATATGGGAAAGGGGCGTGTTGAGGGATGGTAGCAAAGGAATTTGGCCGATGAGGTTCAGGTAATTTTGAATTGAGAAGTTCAATTGGGGAAGATGAGTTGGAGAAGACAACTGTTTTTTTTTTTAAAAAAAATTATGTTCAGATTATGAATTTTCTTACGTTGATATGTCCTTTTCTTATTGGTCAGCAAAAAGAAAATTATGGCTTCACGCATGTACTTACAATTGTATTACACTTATAATACCATGTTATCAAAAAGTATTTAATAGTTACATGTTTAGGAAAGAATATCATAACGTTGCAATCAATCACAATTATTATTATTACTATTATTATTATTATAATAAACATTATTATAATAAATATTATTATAATAAACACTTATAGTATTTATATAGCACGAGCTACATTGAACGACCTCAATGACTTCTCTTATCTTAATTTGGGATTTGACCACATTTTTACTAATCTATCATCAAACATTAGTATTTGTATCATCAAATTGACTGCGCATTTCTTCGAAATAGAAATTGGTATTTTACCTCATTCACTACTTTTGACCCCTCGAACATTCGATAAAATTGAAATAATACGGAAAAAAAATAACAATAATCTTTGTCTTATGAAGTAACATTTATTTCGTTGAATCGTTCTCCAATCTGAATTTGACAACACCGGATTCAGTTCTCATCTACATCATCGAAGACCCCAAAGCTTCATATGAAGATCTCTTTTATTATTTACTTTGTTGTCGTTATATCATCTTTTGCTTACTATCGTCACAATATTCAACTAATAATAATCAAATCTAATGAGTTAAGCTAAGACGTGAATCCTTGATCCAATATGAATTTTATTGTATTGTTTTTCTGGTAATTACAACATGCCAAATTGTTTAATATTTTATACTAATTTTTTTTTTCAGGAAATAGCAAAAAAAAATTCTAAATTTTAAAAAAAGTAATTTTATTTATATGTATAAGTTATTATATTTGTAGTCATTGTTTATATGTTCAGAAGCTAATTAAAGAAATAACGTTTTCAAAATTATTATTGATAGTGAGTTGGGTATTCGGTAATTCAGTTCGGTTTTGGTTTTTTTTTCGATTTTCGGTTCTTGCAATAGGTGTACCGAACCGGTTCGGTTTGGTTTTTGTTATTCAGATTTTTGTTAAAATAATCAAATACTTGGAGGCTGGTCGCCGGTCGGCTCGCTGCCGCTGGTCGTTGGTCACTGAAATGAGAAATCACTGATTGTTGAGACGCTGACTGGTGGGCTGCGGCTGGTCACTGATCGGCTGCTGCTGGTCGGCAGCGATCGCTGGTCCAACAAAAAGAAATTAAAAGAATAGTGAGAGATCGCGGTGGCCGCTGGTCCAACAAAAAAATCAAAGAATGATGAGTGATCATCACGGGTGCCTAATGGCTTATTTTGAAAAGCTAAAAAGTTGAAAAGAGTGTAAAAATTAAAAGTGAAAAACCAAACCTAATTCTGCATTTTGCATTTTGCTATAATATTTATTATTAATAATTAATATATATTATAATATAATATATTTCGGTTTAACCGAAATACCAAAATATACAAAAATACATACCAAAAATTGAACCGAAATATCGAAAATACGAAAATATATACCGAAAACCAAAATACTGAAACCGAAATACCAAAAAAATTCGACTCGATTCGGTATTTCGGGTTTTCGATATTTATGCCCAGCCCTAATTGATACTAGAAACTGCAATTAATATTTAAAATAAGGAATTTATTTTGATAAATTACTCCGGACTAAGAAGCATAGAACAATTAAATGGCTATCAACAATATTTTTTATAGGAAGAAACATAATTTTATTCATCAAGATTGCGGGTACAATTTTATTGATTCTTGATTCTTCTCTCATAAGATATTTATCCATAATTTAAGGGCCGTTAGTGGCATATTTTTTGACTTAGGATGATTTGGACTTGATCTACATAATTTGAAAATCGTTAGTGACGTATTTCTCAAACTAGGATTATTTGGACTTGATCTACGTAGTTCGAGGGCTGTTAGTGACGTATTTCTTGAATTAAGATGATTTGAATTTGATCTATTTATGAATATTCCATGACTTTGTGGAATATTTGAGATCTTGATCTTTAAAAATACCCAAGAGTTTATGGATATTTGTATTTGAGATCTTAATCTTTAAAAATACCCAAGAGTTTATGGGATATTTGAGATTGCTATCAACAATTTATTATGAGTACAAAGTCTCAACGAACTTATTTCTTCTTCTTTTCATCTTTATCTCATTTAGTTATTTTAATTATTTTTTCTCGTCTCTAAATCTATTTATAAATATATGTTATTTACAATATTTAATACTTATTTTAAAACAGGAATGACAGTGAGAGGACTCACATTTACCTCTAAAAGTAATTACTAATCACTTAATCAGTAAGTATAATACTTTATTATTTATTGCACATCGTTTAAACAGGAAAGGAAAACAAAACTACAAAAGATATATTACGCTTTTATTTGGATTTTTTTTAGTTTTTTTTTTTATGCTTTATTTAGACTTGTTTTTGTTTTGCATTTCTAATCCAAATCAAGTACTTAACGTCAAAGTTGGCTAAAAATATATTTTCTTAACGTCACATCAAGTTTCTAGTTTGACAATGCCTTTCCTGGCGTTCTATGAAAATATAATAAAATATTGACGAAATTTATTAGTACTATTTTTATTGGGAAACACAGCAAGGTGCCATACCTCTTAGTTTTTGTCAGAATCTAGATCAATTAAAATTCATATTGATCTGTTTTTCATATTTTTTTTTTAGGGAAAAGGGTCTGATATACCCCTTAACTTTATTATTTAGAACTGATATACCCCTCATTATGAAAGTAGCTCATATATGCCCCTCTTGCTATACAAATGGCTCACATATACCCTTTTCCTCTAACGGAAGTGAAAAAATTAATTTTAATTTCATATTTTAATTATTATTTTTAAAAAAAATATATAATCCCATATGGGTATATTTAATCCTCCTCACACATAATTTTTTTTTGACTTTTTTTGTTTCAACGGCTAATTTAAAGTTATTATTTTGATGGTCAAATTTATTTATGTTTCACTAATTTTCTTGTAAACTTTATTATAGATGACCCAATATATACAAAAACTAAATAACAATATAGTCGAAAAAATAGTTTTAAATTATAATATATGGTATTTTTATTAAAAATTGATCGACGTAGGTGAGTAGATTTTCTGATTCAAGTTTATAGAATTTTATTTTAAAAGAAACCAACTTTAGGAGATTAAAAATTGTTTTGAAAGAAATCTATCTCAGTCGATTCATTTGGGGAAAAAATGCGGGAAATAAGTTATCCGACCTCAGGAAGTCGGAAAATATTTTGGAAAAAAATCAATTATAATTACCGACCTCGTGAGGTTGATAATTATGTTGATTACTTAATTTAACAATACTAACCTCTGAGGTCGTATTCTTAAAAATATTCTTGTTTTGTTTCCAATATATTAGGGATGCATTTTATGTTAGGTTAAACTATTTGAATTGAAATGTATGCCTATGATTTTAGTTTAACTAAAAATAATTGAAACATAATTATTGACATTAAAATAAATGTTATATCTATTTTAATGATACAAATGAGTACTGTTGTATCTCAAATATATCCATTGAGCTTTAACTGCAACTATTTATATTCCTAGTAATTATTTGTATTAGATTTTTTTTGAGTTATAAGGACTTTCTCAAAAAAAAAAAAGTGTGTGAGAGGAGTTTTTCCACTGAATTTTTTAAAATATTATTTTACTTTATTTCACACTTACTACTGGCATAATTACTAAAGAACTTGTTTCTTGTGTGTACACACATACAGAAAGTAGTTGGAATTTTCTCCAAAATGTTGTGGTATACACCACCATAGCAAATTTGGAATGAATGGTAACCGTATCTAATAACTTTAATTCAAACTTTATATTTATATTAAAATTATGTTCAATAAATAAGTTTCGAAATCAGTTACTAACGTATGAAGTCATTACTGTAGAATTTAGAACCATAAAATTTAAATTCTAAACACTATTTTTAATTTTTTTTATTAGTCAGTTCTGAAAATAGATTAGTTACCTAGAAATAACCATCTCTCAAAGTCTTTATTTTATTAATCAAATAAATAACTAGTGTAGTGCAAAGTACACAATACCTTAGCAACTAAAAGCAGTGATTTAAAGACTGTAATGCAGATTGAGAGAATCTAAAATGTGCCTTCCCAGAAGTCATTATGATTTCTTTTAAATAAAGAAATTGTGATTTGCATAAAAATGTTGATTTATAATTATAAAGTTGTAAAGTTAGTGGGAGTAGATGGTCTCCTCCCATTCCAATACGATCTAGTAAATTATTCAAAAGAAATACCAGGACATTTCTCCATTTTTAATTCTTAATTTTGAAATACCAGCTGATTATGCACCAATTAAATGCTTATCCAATGAATTATCATTTCAAGGTTTCAATATGTCTTACTTTTTTAAAAAAATGTTTAAAATAATGTTCGTTTTCTATAATTAGCAACTTCTCAATTTCAACATCTTATATATCTTGTTTAAAGCCATAAAATTTGAAAGATATTTTGATATATTATACTTGGAAGTTCATTCATAATATTCGTCAATTTTAAATATATAAAATAAAACAGAGGAACCTATTATTCCTCTAATAAAATTAAAATTAAAATTAAAATTAATCTTTCAAACAATAGTCTATGTACGACAATAATAAGTTTATATTTATTTAATATAGTGTTCATTGTTTTCAAGATTTACTTGTTGACGAAAAAAATTAAGAACTTGGGAAGTTCATTCATAATATCCGTACTAATATATGATGTGTTCATGTGTTTGATAAATTTTTAAAAATGAATAAAATTCCTTTTTTTTTAAGTGAAGGTAGAGAAAACCAGTTTCACAAATAATATTTCCTCTTCATTTATACAGTAGTTTGCAAGACCAACTTTTTCTTCATTCAATATGAGAAAACAAAAAGACAGAGAGTTTTAAAAACACTTCATCTTTATTCTCATATTATATTGATTGTGTCATTTCCGCTATTCAACACACTTCATCTTTATTCTCACTTTCCGTGAACCCCATGCCCACCACCCTGCTACCCCTACCATGAGATAATATTTCTAGCTCACAAACCAAGCACAAAAAAATTAAGGAAGAAACGTACTTATTTTTTTAGACAACATTTTGTTTGTAACGAATACACCTATATAGTCAGATTTATTTTTGTTGTTTTTCGTCTCATTCATACGGAAAAAAATGTCCACTGAACCTTTTTCAAAAGAATTGATTTAAGATTGATAGTATAATTAGATCAAAATTTCATTTTTCTCTTTAATAAAAAAAAAGGACTGCTTCATTTGTTCTATTGTTTAAAGTTTTGCCTTTACTTTAATTAGAGTAACTTTTGGTTAAAAAAAATATGATTATTTGACCATCAGATTAGCAAATATACTTGGAACTTTCCTCTCAGAGCTTCTTATTCCTTTTATCTTCAATTTTGTTTACATGAAAAATTATCTTTAGCTTTCATGTTCTGCCAGGTGTACTATATATATATATATATATTTACTTTAAGCATGAACTCCTAACTTGAATGTTAAATTACTATAATATTCCTAATTTAGCTTGTGATTTTTTTGATGAGTTGTGACTTTTTCGATAAGTTATGACTCTTTTCAAAGGGTTGTGATTTTTCTATGAGTTGTGACTTTTCTAATAAGTTGCGACTTTTTTAATAAGTTGTGACTTTTTCAAAGCATTATGATTTCTCCGAAAGGTCATGACTTTTCAGATAAGATACAAAAAATATTTGTTCATACTACCCTTTGTTGACTATAAATAGAGGGACTTCCTCTCATTTTCAACCACAATTTTTTTTAATCTTCTACTCTTCTTCTTCTTGCATTTTAATCTTTTTTGTGTGATTTATTATCGTTGAGTGAGTTCGAATATGAGGTACCACTATTCTGATGAAGTAAGTCGTTCTATCCTAAGAGGGTATATTCCATAACCTCAAGTACTTGAGAAAAATAATTTTGATGATAAAATAATTATTTTTGCTTAATATATACATTAGTATGTAATGTTCCAATATATAAAGTTAACATGATTTAGTCTAAATTCATTTGTTTTTGTTAACAATTTCTCTTGTGATGTAGATATATGCTTCTGAATATCTTTTTCCAAAATTTAGAAAATTGTCACGATTTATTTTTGATGTTCAAGCCAAAAGAATGACTTTATTTATCAATGCTACTTATGTGATTTAGACTCTGAGCATGTTTGCTTCAAAATAGTTATTACTATATAAACATTGTCATTTTGTTTTACTTATTTACTATTTCTTAATATTAGTTTAATTTTTATTATTTATTTAATCGCAAATTTTATGAGATAAATATTTTCATTAATGCAAATATATATTTATATTTGGATAAGTATTTGTGTTTAAATTAAAGTATTATATATGTCACAAATGTATTATCAAGTTAACAAGATCTTCTAACTTCAAAATATATTATTTTAAAATGTTCCGAGTTCTTTTTTTAAATTAAAAAACTACACAACAAATGTGAAAATATGTGAATATATAAAATGTAGTTGTTCTCTTCACATGTTCATATGACATCTAAACAATTTAACGTAGAATACACATGACAAAGGACATCTGGTTAGATGACAAGAAAAATACAAAACAAATATTGTCTATAAGGTAATATTAGTGAGATAAGACTAATTACATTATTGAACCTCATCAAATTGAAATAAATATATACATTATTGCATTTAACTAATAAAATATTTCATTGACCATCTTCATAGGTTTGCGTGAATAAGATATATATATGGGGATCCACATTGAACATTACAAAAGAATCTAGCTACAATATTATTTTTTGCTAAGCTTATTATTCAAATCTTCACTTAAATAAGCAATACTATTTACTATAACATATATTTTTCGAATTGATAATCAGGTGCAACGCACGTGTCAAAAAACTAGTATATTATATATATATATATATATATATATATATCTCCATGCCCAAAAAAATTAATACTTTTTTTAAAATTTATATGTCTTACTTTATTTCGTTTAAAAAAATATTTCTCCCTTTATTTCAATTTATTTGTCTACTTTTAATTTGACACGAAATTTAAGATGATAAAAAAGTCTTTAAATTTTGTGGACTAAAACTAAAGATTTGTAGAATATAATCAAAATGCCCTTTAATCATCATCAAGGGTTGCGGTAGAGAGTGGGAAGTAGGGATTTAATTAGTCGGTCCCAATACAAGTATCGAATACCGGATGGAAAACTAAAAAGAATTAAGAAAGGTCTTTTAATATTATAGTTTTAAACATATCATGAGAAAAGTCAGAATTAAAGAGTTATCAAAAAAGGAAAAAAAAATATTTATCTAACAAACTAAAAATATAAAATAAGACAAACAAATTGAAATATAAGAAGAGTACTATTATTTGTGTTTACTAATTTTTTAATTACAAACATATCATGTTTAAGATCATTATGGTACATTACAATTTACACCCCTCTAGAGTTTAAGTATACAAAATTTAATGAAAATCCTTACTTTCAAAAATTCTTTCGTACTTCGTACAATTAAATTCAGACACATAAAATGAAAAAGGAAGAAGTAGTAAAGTGATGATCTATACCATCTAACTAGTGAATAGAGACTCCATACACATACTTCCTCCATTCTAATTTATATTAGATTTTAACATTTAAATAAGTCTATTTTTTATCGTAATTTTCATATATCTTTTAATTATTTTTAAATATATAAATTTTATTTCAAAAAACTTAAAGATTTCATGTCTAAATTTACCGTCAAACTAAAATTGTTTGACTCTCGAAATCTGAACTATGCCACATAAATTGAGACAGAAAGAGTATATTATATAGCTCATAATTCATCGTGATCGATCGTATAAATAGATAGATCATATAATATACACATACAACTCATACTAAAGTCCTTGTCATCATTGATATATTAACTCATAGCTATGAAAGCCAATTCATACACCGTTAACTTAATCTCATCTCATTAATTAAACTAAACATCCATCTCATCATGTAACTGAAGATTAGACCATAATTATCTATTAGTATAATCTTGATTTCATAAAATAATACGATTGGCATCATTAAGTAGATAAAGCCAAAATGAAGTATTGTCAACAAATTGATCGAAGTAATCAATATTACTATGTGACGATGATTGATGATGATGAGTAGTCGTTGCAGCTGGATTACTCTCCAAGATAAGTACCGTCTTTTCCATGTCAATCATCGAATTTGGTGTATCAATCTTTTCATTTTGATCAAATGTAATAATGCTACTGCTCGATAGTATAATATTCTTCTTCATAAAATAATACGATTGGCATCATTAAGTAGATAAAGCCAAAATGAAGTATTGTCAACAAATTGATCGAAGTAATCAATATTACTATGTGACGATGATTGATGATGATGAGTAGTCGTTGCAGCTGGATTACTCTCCAAGATAAGTACCGTCTTTTCCATGTCAATCATCGGATTTGGTTCATCAATCTTTTCATTTTGATCGAATGTAATAATACTACTGCTCGATAGTGAAGAAGAACCACCCATTGGTGATATCATCAAATTAGTAGTGTTCATGTTACTCCATGTTTCAGAAATATCGACAAATAATTGAGGTTTTTCTTGAGCTTTGCTGGACTTTTTCTTCGGTTTTCTTGCCCTCCTAGACTTCACCGGGGCATCAATATTATTATTATTATTATTTTTTATCTGTCCAAGATGCTTCTTTAGATGTGTGTGAAAGAAGTTTTTAACTTCGTTATCTGTTCTTCCTGGCAATTTTCCAGCAATAGTAGCCCATCTGAATTTACATATTCTATTAGATACGTTATAGGTACGTACGATTACACCTAATTTATTAAATAAACTTAAGATCAAGTGATGTGTTTTTAGTAATTCTCACCTATTTCCAAGTTGCTGATACATTTTGATGACTGTTTCAATATTACAGAATATTTCCACTTATGTAACCAAAGTCTTCTTTCCAAGAAAGGGCGTAGGTAGTACAATCTCTCTAACTACTTTCATTGGTTTTTCTTTTGATGATATTTTTTGCTAAATTTTCTTATAATAGTAGTAATTCTTTGGGGGAGGAGTTGACCTGAGCATTTTAAAACTTAGGCCTCTTTTAGCGTAAGGTATAATTAGGCACAATTATCTTAGTAATAAAATGTAGGACTATTTTATCTTGTGTTTAGTTGGAGCTATTAGGCACTCGTGAGATTATTTATATATTAGTGATGTGATAAATTATCACATATACATAGTAAAATAATTTATCTCGAAATAACTTACCTCGAGATTCCCAACCAAACGTTCCCTATAAGAGAACATGAGAATAAATTCGGAAGTATTTTTCTAGAAACCAGTACGTCCAACTTTTGAGAATATTGTATGTAATTAGTCACTAAAATAGAAACAAATAATATATTTAAATTCATAAGTTTAAAACTATAGTGAATTCAACACTCAAAGATTAGACCTATAAAATTAAGTTTAAATCAAGAATTCATCTCTATCTATCGCACATGATGATTTCGATTAGCCGTTGGTTTTACCATTCAATACCGAGTATATATTTTCTGTATCGACGTGATTAAATAACAAGATCAAGTTTTAATGAGTTTGAAAAATCACAAATAAAAGTATAAAATCAATTTGATAGAGGAAGTGCTTAGACAACTGATTTTTATATATTGAAAAATTGAAAGATTTATATCTTATATTTTTTATTTTGATCATAAATTCATAAATGAATTTTTTTACATTTTTTTCAAAATAATATTAATATATTTGAAAACTATATAAAAGATACTATAACTACATACTCATAACAAATGATATCTAAAATATTAAGACCACAACCAGAATATACTCATTTAATTATTAAAATTAGAAAGATATCACGTAAATTATAACATAGAGATAAGATGAAACCAGAAAAAGTTATGTAAATATAATAGGGCATGCAACTTGGAAGTGGTCAAAATTAATGCATGCTTATGGAACAAGAACTAGATTATGGTAATTTAATTTGTTGATGGTGGCCGGTCAGAATACTATTTCTTGCATGGACGCCAGTACCTTATATATTATGATGCACATGCACGTTTTATAAAAAAAAATCTTATTTCTAAAAAAACTAATCCACTTGCTTATATTTTTTAAGCTTTTTTTAATTGAATATACATAACTTTTTTTTATCTAATCCATATAATTACTTGCCATAGGATAGAGCAAATTAAAATAGGAAATGAAGGTATACTATTAAAAAAATTCCACTGTGGATTAGTGGAAACATTGTGTTATAGATCATGATTTTCCAACTTATTTTTAATCTATCAAATCATTGAAAAAATGCATGGTAAAAAACAAATTTTCACTAAAATAGTGAGATTTTTTTGTTTTGTTTTTGATATGACATTTTTTTTTAAATTTATTTATTCAATCAAAATATTTATGGGAATAAGTGGGAAAACAGTGATGTTTTAATTTTCCGCAGCTCTACGGGGAAATAAAGAAAACATTATAGTACAAACAAAATAGAAACAAAGTATATATTCCTATTTTTTCTCATATATGAGTGGATATATTCTCATATTATATAGTATGACATAATTATCAAATTTGCTCAATATACATTATATGAGTGGATATATTCTCATATTATATTGTATGACACAATTATTTAATTAATCAAATTTGTTCAATATATATACATTAGATGTATGGTCAGGTTTTACTTTTTTAACGTACATTAGCTTAGCTTGGATATTTAATTATTTATTTATCTGTATTATTTACAACTTACTATGTTTTTTATACCTGTTTCTCCCATCCTCTTTATATAGCATATTGAATTAATTAAATCAAATTTAGGGTACAACACTGTCCCACGTTTGTCCCTTCAACTAGGCATTTCATATTTCCATTGACCGATCGTTTACTTAGACAAGACCTTAATGATTATAGCTACCTTCGATAGTTTACGAGTTTATGTTCATTTTTTATGGATACAATTTTCTTTCAATTTTTAAATTGAATATAAAAAGACAATTTTTCAACTCTCTTATAGGCAAGAAAAAGAAAACTTTCTATTAAAAAAAATATATAATTAAATTAAATTTAAATTTATACAAACTACAAAAGCAAATCTTTGATAGATTCTCTTCTAGCAACAAGAAAATGGGATATATGTTTTTTTTTTTTAAAATAAAGTATTATTTATACTCCATCATTAATTTGAAAGAGTCAAACGCGGAAGGAATATAACGATGCAAAAACGCTTAGCCGCCTCAAATTAAAAGAAAATTAAAGAAAAAGTCTTGTAAAATAGAAAACACAAAATTAAAGAATGATTTAATGAGGAAAAAAGTTGGACGGTGAGAGTCATGACCACAAGTAGCTTATGTATGTTTTCTCATGTAAGCCCTCAAAACGTATATCCACATAAATATTTAAGGTTGCAACTTACACCTAGAATTTAGTTTTAAGTTATAATTAATCTCAACTTAATCGTCTAATTCCTACATTACTAATATTATATATCTAATTTATGTATAATTAATAATCAACATAGTTCTAACCAACAACTAAGCGACTCTTAGGGTGCGATTTGCACCCTTAATGTGTGTGTTCTTTTGTGACTTACACTTTATCCTATTAATTTTAATGATTTACACCCCTAATTTCCTTAGTTTTCTACAAAATTATAAAAAAATCTCATATTTTCAATTATTTACAAGAATAAAATAGAATAATTAACAAATTGTTATAAAACATAAAAATTATGAAAAAGTTAAAGATAAATATGTAAATTGTATTTAAACAAAAAAATTTATGTATAAAACAAATTTTAAAAATTATATATATAATGTTGGATTAGTTTGGTCAAGTATTGACTTTTTCTAGTTAAAATCAAATCGATCCAAAGTATATACGTATTTTTTTCAATACTAAATCATTAGTCTTTTTTTTTTTCTTTTTATTTGACTCAATTTGTACTTTGTGGTTCGATTTTGTTCGCCCTTAAAAATGTACTAGAAATGAATGATTGCTTCTTCATTTTATTGAAAAAGAAGCAGCAAATTACTTGTATTTAGTATTGCTTGTATTTTTAATTTAAATAACTTTTATATTTTTTTTTATATGTAATTTTCTATTTTATTCCTTGTAAATAATTGAAAAGGGAGATTTTTTTTATGATTTCGCAAAGAACTTAGGAGATTAGGGTGCAAATCATTAAAAATAATAGGATAAGGTGTAAGTCACAAAGAAATGCATATGTAATCGCAATTACTCTATTTCTTATGTTGTGGTACATTATAAGTATTAAGTAGGAAATATAATTACCCTCTCTCTCCTGAAAATAAGAAGAAATCCATTCAAACGTATTATGTATTAATTGTATTCAATCAAACATATGTGAGAGTTTTGTATGTTGCATCAATTGTATTCAAAAATCTGTATTTATATTTTTGTTCAATTGTATTTGAATTTATACGAATATAATATGCATTCATCCTATCTGTCAACAATATTATGTATCAATTGTATTCAATCAAAGAGAAGATGAATACATTTGTATTTGTTGTATTTTGAATACAATTGATATAGAATACAAAACAGTTGTGCATTAAATAAATATAAAATACAATGCAAAATAATACAAAATACAATCCTCTCTCCTCGTTCTCTCGATCTCGCTCGCTTCTCTCCTCCTATTATGTATTCATTTTAATACAAATCAGTTTGTATTTGTATTTGTATTTGTATTTTTTTTTTCAAAATCCGCAAAAAAAAGTACAAAAATACAAATAGCAAACCAAAATATTGATGTCTAATATTTGTTGTTTTTGAAAGTTTCCTTTTTTTTCCCTAGAGTACATTTTATTTGTACCAAAACACACCCATATAATTAGATTTATTTTGTGTTGTTCGTCGTCTCATTCATACGGAAAAAAATGTCTACTGAACCTTTTGACTAAGATTTATATAATTAGATCAAAATTTCAAACTTCTCTTTAACTAAAGATTGCTTCATTTTTTCTATTCTTTAAAGTTTTTCTTTTACTTTCATTAGAGTATACGTATACTTTTGGTTAAAATATTACTAGCCAACATACTTGGAAGTGATACTTAATTAATTACTTACAAGATCATCGTATCGATATCATCAATGTCATAACAATGCCTTGTAAGTTGTAAAAAGGGACGTTATGAAACTTTCAAGATAAAAAAAGAAAAATATGAAACTTAACATCATATGTATATACGTATAAGCTCCATGCCCAAAAAACTTAAGTACCTTTTAAATATTAGATACTCCCTCTATTTCAATTTGTTTATCTGATTTTGACTTGATACGGAGTTTAAGATAGTAAAAAAGACTTTTAATTTTTTGATCTAAAACTAAAGATATGTAGAATGTAACCAAAATGTCCTTTAATCACCAACAAGGCTTGCGATGGAGAGTGGAAAGTACGAATTTAATCGGGCTTCAGTACAAGTACTGGACCTAGTAGAAAACCCAAAAAAGATAAGTCATTTAATCTTGTAGTTTTAAATATATCATGTGAAAAGTTAAAATTAAAAAAAGTGTCAAAAAAAAGGGAAAAAAAACATTTTTTAAATTTAAAAAGAAAGTAAGACAAATAAATTGAAACAAAGAGAACACTATCATATTTGGGAAAACTACATAAATCCCACTAGTTTAGGACCTAATTACTAGAATTCAAGATAGTTTCAATAATTACATCCTATACCATATTTTGTCTGTCAGATACATGTATCATTACTCGCGAGATACATGTATCCGACGGTTTGAATTAAAGAGATACATATTTTAATAATATTGAATAACCTATTTCCTTAAATAAAGGAGTAATTTAGGCTTAATTAATAATTCTAACTGATTTGCAGATTCATTAACATATTAATTCTAACAAATCTTCCTAAAATAACGAAATCCTAAAACCACAAGAGTTCTCTAATTGAAAACTTCATCTTCTTGGCAACAAGTTTGAAAATTGTGGACTACCATGGGTGATGAGAGCAAGCTTGATCTTTTCTTAATCTCAAATGCTAGAAGAGACATTCTTGAATCTCAGAGTTAGGCTCAGTGCCTATGAAATTCGTTTTTGAATTTCTGTGATTGAAAGGAACAGGAGAGAAAAGCCTGGTGGACGAAGATGGGATCATTTTTTTCATTTCTCCAGATTTATCTCGATGTGTATCTAAGCTTTTCACTTTCTTCTTTCTTTTGTTTTTGTTTTAGCTTCTTTTTTTTGTTGGTTAGTTTATTTCTTTTTGGATTCTTTTGCACTTATTTCAGATACATTAACTGTTCGATTCATACATTTTGTTTATGCCAGATACACATTTATTTTTGTTGTTCATATACATGTGAAGGGTAGTAGCTCATATAATTGGTGTGAACTGTCAGATACATCGTTAATTCTCTAATTAGTTGATATGAATTTTAAGTTAGATACATTTTTATTCATTATTTTTTGTCTAAGAAAATATATTTTTTAACTAGTTTCAGGTACACTATTTATCGTATTAGATACATGTAAATTAAACACTATAAAATACATATAACAACATGCTTAGATACATGAAACAATCAAATCAGATACGCAGCACTGCCATGCAAATATATCTTGACTGAAACATATTAAATATATGAAATAAAAACAGATACATAAAATGAATTATATGACCAAATACATTGCAACTAAAATAATACATTGGGGGCGTGGGGTGGGGTGGGGAATTGGGGATAGACGATTTTATGGAGAAGGTTGAGGGAGGGGCTTGATGAGAGAGAAAGGTATTTGAACTATTAATTTTGATTTTTGAATGTAAAGATAATTAATCAATTCTAATTTTAAGGGTTTTAGTGTATCTAATTATATCTTTTAAAATATATGGTATAAAATATTAAAAGTGGCAATATATGTAATTGTTTGAAACAAAGAGAACACTATCACTTGTATTTACTAATAATTTTTAAATTACAAACATATCATGTTTAAGATCATAACGGTACATTACACCTAGAGCTGTCAATATGGGCTAGCCCACCCCATCCGGGCTAACCCATACAGGCTTTGACATTTTACGGGCCGGGCCAGGCTAGCCCATTTTTGGTGTGGGCCAAAAAACTGTCGGCCCAACCCACAAGTACGTGGGCTACAGGCTTGCCGGGCCAGCCCACTTTTTAAAAAGTTATATATTTTTTTATAATTATTAAATTAAATTATAAATTATAATTTAAAAATATTATCATAAATATCGACAAAACAATATTACATGGTGTTAATGTTATTACTTGTTAATCAAATCCACTAATAAAACTATCTTTATAATATTTATTAAGTTTTTTTCAAGTAAAAGTATAAATATCTAAATAGAAATATTAACCTAACTGTTTTGCAATGATCACAATAAAACACAAAAAATATG
>NW_006239190.1:674545-695290 GCF_000226075.1 Solanum tuberosum | reverse complement strand
TTTCGAGTAGCAACAAGTGTTTGGACATTTTCATGGTGGATGCAACTTCTATACTTAGTGATTTCCTAAAAAACTTTAAATAGATTTTGAGTTTGGATCTCTTTAATTTTAAATTTTAATATTATATTATATTTTTTAATTAATTTGTATTAGCCCACGGGCCGGCCCTACCTATATTTCTCAAGCCCCACAAATCAGCAGGCTTATTCAGGCCAGGCTAAAAAGCCCTTTTTTAAAATGGGCTCCAAAATTTTTAGCCCAGTCCTATTAAATCCCGGGTTAGGCCAGGCTGGCCCAACAGGCCTAGCCCATATTGACGGCTCTAATTACACCCTTCTAGAATTTAAAAGTATAGAAAATTTAATGAAAAATCTTACTTTCAAAAACTCTTTGTACAATTAAATTCAGACACATGAAATGAAAGGGAAGAAATATTAAAGTGATGATCTATACCATCCAACTAGTGAATAGTGAATCCATCAACACATTTCATTAAAAAACACGTATCATATATAGCTCATAATTTGTCGTGTGGTATCAATAGATGGATCATATAATATACACATACAATTCATACTAGAGTCCTTGTCATCATGATATATTAACTCCTTAGCCATGAAAACCATTTCATACAAAACATAGTAGCAAAATGTTATCAAAATTTACATATACACACATTGAAATTCGATTAAATAGAGGGACAAAAAACACGCATTTAAAATTAACCTTGTCATAAATCAAACTTAAATAACATTACTGTAGCATTATCTTCCGAAGAAGCAACTCGAATCCCATATAATTAATTTCATAATGAGGTAAAATAATTTCATCTCATTAATTAAATTATCCATCTCTACTTTGGATTGGGGGTTAGGAATATATATCCATGATAGACATTTCATAATATTCTTCTTCATAAAATAATACGATTAATTGGCATCATTAAGTAGATGAAGCCAAAATGATCCAAGGAATCGATATTACTATGTGACGATGATTGATGATGATGAGTCGTTGCAGCTGGATTGCTCTCCAAGATAACCGTCTTTTTCATGTCAATCATCGGATTTGGTTCATCAATCTTTTCATTTTGTAATAAGCTACTGCTCGATAGTGAAGAGAACCACCCATTGGTGATATCATCAAATTAGTAGTGTTCATGTTACTCCATGTTTTAGAAATATCGACAAATAATTGAGGTTTTTCTTGAGCGGACTTTTTCTTCGGTTTTCTTACCCTCCTAGACTTCACCGGGGCATCAATATTATTATTATTATTATTTTTTTATCTGTCCAAGATGCTTCTTTAGATGTGTGTGAAAGAAGTTTTTAACTTCGTTATCTGTTCTTTCTGGCAATTTTCCAGCAATAGTAGCCCATCTGGATTTACATTTTCTATTAGATACGTTTTAGGTACGATTACGCCTAATTTATTAAATAAACTTAATAGTTCTCACCTATTTCCAAGTTGCTGATACATTTTGATGACGGTTTCTCTTTCTTCCATGGTAAAAGGTCATCTCTTAACATCAGGGTGGAGATAATTCACCCATCGAAGTCTACAACTCTTTCCCGTTCTTGAAAGACCTGAACCATATATCGATCAGATAAATACACAAATTAACTTAACATTAAAAAAAGAAATTAAAAAAATTGTATTAGTAGTGAGCTAGACCTGCAAATTTGGGCATGAGATTCCAATTCCAAATGCCAAATCTCATAACATAATCTTTCAATTTTTGGTCTTCTTCAGGAGACCATGCCCCCCTTCTTAATTATAATCTCTTCCATCTTAATTACTACTTTCAACACAATTCAATGTGGTATCAACATTCTATTGGGAAAATAATTGAGGCTTATATATACACAAATTTTTCCACTTGTTGTAACAAAAGTCTTATTTCTTAGAAAGAGGGTACTACTTTCATTGGTTTGTCTTTGGATAAGGGTTTGAAAAATACTTTAACTTTGGCCTAAATTGCTGTTACGATACCAAACTTTAAAAGGACCTTTTACCCCTGTACTATTTAATAGTACCTTTTACCCCCTGTACTATTTAATAGTGTATTTTAAAGGTATATATGTGCCTACGTGGACATCATAAATATTGCATCATTTTAAATAATAATGTGTCTACATGGGCACATATATACCTTTAAAATACACTAATAAATAGTGCAGGGGATAAAAGGTCCTCCATAAAATTTGGTATCGTAACAATAATTTCCGCCAAAGTTGGAGTACTTTTCAGACCCTCATCCCTTTGTCTTTTGATAATACTATAATAATTCTTTGAGAGAGGAGTTGACCTGAGTGTTTTAAGACTTTTAAGAGAGGGAGTACTGGAAGTAGAACATGAGGATATATTATCTCAACATTTATCTGAATTCAGTACTTTCAACTTTCGAGAATATTTGTATGTATATCAATCAACTAAAATAGCATAAATTCATAAGTTTAAAACTTTAGTGATTTCAATACTTGAAGGCTAAACCTATAAATTAAAGTTTAAATCATGAATTCATCTATGATAATTAGCGGCTTATCGTACATGATGGTTTCGACTAGCCATTGTTTACCATTCAATAGTGAGTATATATTTTTTTGTATCCGACATGATTAAATAACAAGATCAAGTTATATTGAGTTTGAAAAATCATAGATAAAAGTAAATGCAATTTGATAGAGAGGAAGTGCTTACACAAAGTTCTATATGTTGAATACATTGAAAGCTTTACATATCATTTTTTTTTAATTATTTTGATCCAGAATTTGGGGATGAAATTTTATGTTTTTTGAAATTATATTTATATATTTAAAATTTACATAAAAGTTGTATAAAATTTATAGAAAAAATGTTTGAAAATGTCGCAATTAAAAAACTCATTAATTAACTTTCAAAATTCGAAAGATGCCACTTAAATTGTGATCGAGAAATAAATAAGATGAAACCTGAAAAGTTTTGTAGTTATAATATAGGACATGGAAGTGGTCAAAATTAATGCATGCTTGTAGAACAACAACTAGATTATGGTAATTTAACTTGTTGATGGTGGCCTGCTAGAATACTATTTTTTTGCATGGACGCTAGCTATTATAAATCATTTTAATGCACACGTTTTACTGTAAACTCTGAAAAATTTCTTATATATAATAAAACTAATGCACTTGCTTCTATTTTAATAATTATAAACTTTTTTTTTAATTGAATATACATAACTTCTTTTGTTCTATTTCACATTACCATTACTTGCCATAGGATAGAGCAAATTAAAATAGGAAATGAAGTAGTATATGAGAAGAAGAATATACATAACTTTTTTGTACATTGACGGGTACAAAATTTAAACTCTTTCTTATATATATAGGAGTGGATACAGTGTTTTAAAAAATATTTCTTTTGGGCAAGTCCCGAGCGAGTTTTGGGGCGGGACGTATCAAAAATATTTCGGGCACAAATTGAAGACGTAGATACATAGGGCGTAAGTCTTAGAATTTTGGGGTGTAAGCTCCAAGCGTAAAAACGTTATTTTCCCTGGGCGTAAAACCGTACACCTTGGGTTTTTGTTTTTTTTTTGGTTTTTGAACCTTTTTTGCTTTAAATCATATATTTTTTTTAATAATTGTGTAATGATATTTCTCAAATAGTAGTTGTAATATTTTTTTCTACTATTGTTGACACCTAATTTTGACCCCCCCCCCCCCCCCCTCCGGTAAGATTAATTTTTGAGCTTCTTAATTTTCAATGATTTGGAATAATTAGTTTTACAAAACTCAAAAAGATAAATAAATTATTTTCTAAGTTTTAAAGCAATTTTAGTCATGTTTATAATTTTCAAAACAATATAATATTGTTATATAAATTTTGTATGTGATTGTTGCATTTTCTTACGAGCATTCAAAAATAGAAAAAAAAATAAAAATAAAGAGAAGGGATTTTACTTGTTTAAAATGTTTTGATAATTATCTCACTTAGTATTAGTTAATATTCCCGAATTAGTTATTTTTATCTCGTTAAGATTAAGAAGCCCGTTAATTAATTAATTTAATTCATCGTATTTAAATTCTAGCCGGATGCACTAAATTAACTCAATTCGGCTATGTTTTGAATTTTATATGGCCATAATTGCAATCCATTTAGCCATTTTATACCACTTGTAGCCAATTTTAACCTCACCTTAATTCTTTTTTTTTTTTATCAAAATTGGGTCAGTCGACCCATCAGCCCATTCCATTTTTTCAGCCCACACAATTATGACCCAACCCGGCCCATCCTTCTATTCTCAAAAGAACCCAACAATCCTTTAGCAATAGTTCCCAGAAACGACAACCAGAGATCCTAAAATTCCAGCAGCGCGTGGACGACCAACCGACCCTTGTACGCACCTCACGCGAGAACACGCAACAGCGAGTTCACAGAACCCACAGCGACGTCTTCACGGCAGCAACAACGATAGACGGAAAGCGAAATCCCAACGTCTTCTTCCTCAGGCTGGTATGATCTTGTACAGCTTTTCCACTATTTCAGCTGCTGCTTCGTCCTTGGGGCTGTGAGATGGAGCCACGTTGCGCCCAAGGACAGGTGAATCAATCCGGAACGTCGATTCACCCTTTCCCCTTTTGGAATTAGGCGAAATTGCAAAAAAAATATGTTTACCCTGAATGGTGAAAGTTTTGGAGTTCAAATTTCAAAATGGTCCCTTGCCTATCCGGATTTTTTCCAGCCTCTTCCCTCCAAAACTCGAAACCCTAGTGATTCCCTTCTATATATATTTGTTTTTGTTAGCTGCAGAGAGGGGGATTTTTTTTGGAGTTCGAAATCTTGGTGTTAGAAAAATTATCAGAAAAATATAAAGGGAAAGGTCGGGAAAAATCAGGCTAGCTTTAGAAAGAAACACAGAGAAATTAAGATTACAGAACATTGAATAAGGAAAATATAGGGGGATAGTGTTGGTATTGTTGAAGTATTTGAATCATTCATCTACTGTCCAAATTTTCTGTTAGCATTTCATTTGTGGTGATTGAAAGAAGCTCCATTACTAGCTCATTGTTCCCTGTTCGCTGCCCGGAAGGAGGTAATTTCTTTCCTTAGTTTTTTTTTTCTGTTCGCTTTTGCTATTTTAAACTCTCGGTTTATATGTTCCTAAGTTATATTCTAGCTTTACATGTAAAGTGGTTGATAGTTTAGTTAAACTCTTTGTTCTTGCTGAAATCTCGGCTACTGTTTTATTAAAATATAGCTGAAACTCCTAGTGCTTTGTTTGTTTTGGTCGACTATTAGCATCTTTGTTGTCTTCGTTACCTCAAGTGTTGAATCTGCTTTGCTTACTTAGTTTGTCTCCTTGTTATTTATCGAACCGTGTCATATTTCTTGCCTCATATCGCAAGGTTTTGGTCTTTGTATTAAATGTCAGTCGGTGTTCCAAGGCCAAACCATGTGAACTATAGCCTCGTTCCAGATTCTTAAGCTACTGTGCCTTTATTTTATCTTCAAAAAATGTTATATGAAGTTGATTTGCCTTGTTTTGTCCTAAGTGTTTCAATTATAGTTTGTCCTGCTTAGGTACAGCAAATATGACCCCTATATATTCATTTATTTGTTTATTATTATTTTTTTTATTATTATTTTTATTTCATTTTATTTTTGCAAAGTCTTTTAAGTATTTGTATGAAGCCTAAATGTCTGAATCAACCTACTAGCTATTTATATTCCCATAATTTTGCTTTCTAGCAAAACTATTAAGTGTGAGTCTTGTTATTCTTCATCCCGAATTGTTTGAGTGTTGTTGCATCTAGCGGCTTTGGTTTATATTTGTTTCTAACTTTAAGCATCATATCCTCCGCGATTTTATACTGTTGGATATCTATGTGACTGGATATTATGATTGTGTCATCTCCTAGTTTGAGTATAAAAAAAAAAATGTGTTAAGATTGGAATTTGTCTTCTTTGTTTATGTTTGTTTTCCTTTTGTCTGACAGATTCGATTTGCATTGTCAAATGTTTGATTTAAACTAGTACCATTCCCAACAAAATAAATAAAAATGCATGTGTTCGTGTGTGGTATTTGTTTATTTTGCTTTTGTTTTTTTATTTTATTATTTATTTTATTTCTCTTTTCTACTCAAAAATGGGCTAGGTGTTTTGTTCAAAATCAGAGGGCCATTTGCTAGTTATGGTTTAGCCGTTCTTGCTTTAAAAAGAAAAAAATATAATAATAGAATTCTCAAGTGGTATATTAAAAGGTTTAAGTCAGTAGCATCTCATCTCCTCATTCATTTTTACGTTATCATTATTTTCTTGGTTTTATGTGATATGTCTTTTAGATAATATTTAGGAGTTACTTGGTATGCACTAATTTTTCTTTTTCTTTTTTACTTGTCACATTATTCTATCTAGTTTATACATATAAATGATAATTATAGGAATCCTTTGTTGACTCCGCATTACTCGATTTTCCTTATAGAATCACTACAACTTTGGTAATTAAGTTATGTTTGTTTCGATCACTGTGGTGTTAAACTTGCTAAGTCATTTGTCTCCTAGTCTTATTGGTCTAAAATATAGTGTTAATTTCATTTGATAACAGTTTCTATGTATACTCAAGAATTCGGTCTTAAGTGCTAAATATATGTTTGTTGTCCGCATTCTTAATAGTTCATTTAATCAGTGTCAATTTAGGGGTATATGCGTGGAAATGGAGAGTGGACCGAGGTCAAACTAGAATTTGTCCACGATTTGCATGTTGCATGTACCTATAGTGTCTAGTTTATATTCACGATTTGCATTCCACATTTTCTTTGTTTATATTCTAGTAGTATTTGTGAATGTGTATCAAAACAACTTTTAGCCATTTTTCTCATTGTAGCAAGTGAGTGACAAGTAGTTGGCCAAGTCATTGGCTTTATTAGATTAGTCCTTAAACATCTCATTATGCTTTTGTTGTATTGAGTTGTTAGTCGCCTTAATGTTGTTCATTTTAGAAGTGCGTTAGAGTTTCCTTTTCCTATGCTAATATGATTTTACTTGTCTTTGTTGCATGAAATCTGCCCGAGTTCACTACGAACTTCTGTCATCCCTCTTGCATTTTGAGAAGAGCCGTAAAGGCTCAAATTCTATTTTATCCGAGTCAGCCAACCATCAAAATCGACGGACAGGTCCCGAAAGAATATGCAACAGATTGGAGAGTCAGAAATTTGGGCCAAGGGCCCACTCTTTATTATAAAAAATTGTATTTTGTTATTTATTGGGCCTAAGCTCATTTAGTCATTATTTTTATTTATGTTAGAAGTTTAGGACAGGTGGAAGAATTGGGCCTGAGGTCCAAAGATAAAAAAATATTTATTGAAGAGTCAAAATTGGGCCAAAGGCTCACTCTGTATTTAAAAATAAATAAATTTGTATTTTGTTATTTTGGGCCTAAACCCTTGTCATCTTACTATTATTATTTTGTTAGAATTTAGGACAGGTGAAAATTGGGCCTAAGACCCAAAGAGGCATATTTCTTTATGTTAGTCTAGGGCAGGTACCAAATGCCGGACCAAAGGTCCAAAAGGCAGAAATTAGGCCCAAATGCTGGTCCAGGCGGACAGGAAAACCAGATTTGGGCCCAAATCTCTTCCCCTCTTCATTTCGATAATGTTTATTTATTTGTTAACATTTGTTGTTAATCTTAAGGTCGAAAAATTCAAATCCCCGGAGGACGCCTATTTTTGTTTAACAAGTTAACTGAGTCAGTCATCGCTTAACAAGACTAAAGAATAAATTTTGCAAATTAATTCACTTAGATAGTATTTAAATATCTCCCCTTTTCCCCTTTAAAATAATTCCAAACTATAAAATAGTTCAATTGTTCCTTTCAAATCAAGTTAAATTATTTTAGCCAAATAATTAATTGTCGGATAATCACATTAGTGGATATTCTAGGTGCCTTAAAAACCTTCCTAGAATATTAATAGGAACCTCGAATTCCTCTTTAAATATTTTCAATCGATTTCCCTGTTTTAATCTTTTAGAAAAATAAGTTTTCTTAATTTTCCTTAAAAAATTAAGTGGCGACTCTTAAACCAAGTCCAAAATATATTTTCCTACCAAAACATACATTATTGGTAATTAATACCTTTCTCAAATAAAATTCATAATATTTTTTTTCTTATATATTATAGGTTATTTATTAAAAGTTATTTGTAAATTAATTGGAAGTTTTATTTTTACTTATTTTCCTAGTAACAAAATTATAAAATTGAATATATATATACCTGAGACTACGCCTAGTAGATCCATAAGACATACGCTCGTATCTCGGGGCTTACGTCTCGTCTCATTCCATACTGTATAAAACGTCACGCCTCATGCCCCGCATTTTAAAACACTTAGTTGATATATATTCTCGTATCAATTCTATTGTATGACATAATTATTTAATTTGTCAAATTTGTTCAATATACAGTAGATATATGGTCAGGTACACTAGCTAGCTAGCTTGTTTATTTATTTATTTGTATTATGTACAACCTACTATATTTTTTATACCTCTTTTTCCCATCCCCTATAAATACTAAAGTATATAGTATATTGAATTAGTTAAATCAAAATTTAAGGGTACAACAGTGTCCCTTCAACTAGGCAATTTTAAAAAATTCCATCAACTGATTGTCTAGTCTGGTCTTTCATTGTCACTTAAAAAATCAATGACTTTTTAAAAAAAATCTATTAAATATAAGAACAAAAATCTCTTAGATGTAAATATATAATACATAATTAAACTAAACTAGATATATAAACAGATTACAAAATCAAAATATATCTTTTAAAACAATACTATACTCCATCACTAGTTAGAAAGAGTCATGTCATGAACCGAGTGAACAAAATGAGGCAGGTGATGATGAGTGCGAGGAATACGAAGAGAAAAATGAGGTACCTGAACATAACATGTTATCGAGGAGTTTCAACAATTTCAGAATCAACACAAGTCAAATCTTGAAGAAACTGAAACTGTGAATCTCGGAGATGAGGAATGTGTCAAAGAAGTCAGAATCAGTGTCCATCTGACTGAAGCCCAAAGAAGAGACCTGGTTCATTTGCTCAGAGAGTACATTGATGTATTTGTCTGGTCTTACAGAGACATGTCAGGATTGAGTACGAATATGGTGTTCCACAAGTTGCCGATTAATCCAGATTTCAGTCCAGTAAAACAAAAGACTCGAAAGTTCAAGCATGAGTTGAGTTTAAAGATCAAAGAGAAGATTACCAAGCAAATTGAGTCTAAGGTGGTAGAAGTGACGCAAGATCCGACGTGGTTAGCCAATGTTGTTCCAGTGGCCAAGAAAGATGGAAATATCAGAATTTGTGTCGACTACAGAGATCTCAACAAAACTAGCCCGAAAGATAATTTTCCATTACCAAACATCCACATTCTCATTGGTAATTGTGCTAAGCATGAGATCCAGTCATTTGTGGATTGTTATGCGGGTTACCACCAGATCTTGATAGATGAAGAGGATGCAGAAAAGACAGTTTTCATTACGCCTTGGGGTGTATATCATTATCGGGTGATGCCATTTGGCCTAAAAACTGCCGGTGCGACTTTCACGAGGGCCATGACGACCATCTTTCACGATATGATTCACAAAGAGATCGAAGTGTATGTAGACGATGTCATAATCAAGTCCCACGAGAGTTTGGATCACTTGACTCATTTGAGGAAATTCTTTGATGGCTTGCGTAGATACAATTTGAAGTTAAATCCCGCCAAATGTGCTTTTGGAGTGCCAGCTGGCAAGTTGTTGGGATTTATAGTCAGCAGGAGGGGCGTTGAGCTTGACCCTTCCCAGATCAAGGCGATCCAGGAATTACCTCCTCTGAAGACCAAGAAAGAGGTGATAAGTTTTCTGGGAAGGTTGAACTACATCAATCGATTTATAGCTCAATCTACCATGGTATGTGAGCCCATCTTTAAGTTATTGAAAAATGATGCCTCGACCAAGTGGACCGAAAAATGTCAAACTGCTTTTAATGCCATCAAGAATTATTTGTCCAATCCACCGGTGTTGGTTCCTTCGCAAGAAAGGAGTCCGTTGTTGCTATATTTATCGGTCTCGGATAACCCATTTGGATGCGTGCTTGGTCAACATGATGAGACTGGGAAGAAGGAGAGAGCCATTTATTACTTGAGCAAGAAATTCACCCCATATGAGGCTCGTTACACTATTTTGGAGAGAACATGTTGTGTTTTGACGTGGATTGCTTAGAATTTGAGACATTATTTGTCTTCTTATACCACATACCTTATTTCTAGGATGGATCCGTTGAAGTATATTTTCCAAAAGGCGATGCCGACTGGAAAGTTGGCTAAATGGCAAATGCTTTTGAGTGAATTTGATATTGTGTATGTGACCTAGAAGGCGATAAAAGCGTAGGCCTTAGCCAATCAACTTGCGGAGAATCCAGTTGATGAAGAGTATGAACTGCTCACGACTTATTTTCCCGATGAGGAAGTTTCGTTTATGGGTGAAGATATTTCTGAAGCCTACCCTGGTTGGAGAGTATTCTTTGATGGAGCGGCAAATCATCAAGGGAAAGGTATCAGAGCGGTCCTAGTGTCAGAATTTGGTCAGCATTATCCTATGGCAGCTAAACTCTGATTTGATTGCACAAACAACATGACTGAGTATGAAGCTTGCATCCTAGGTCTAAGGATGGCCATTGATATAAATGTTCACGAGTTGCTGGTTATTGGAGATTCAGATTTGCTGATTCATCAGGTCTAAGGAGAATGAGCCGTGAAGAACCTAAAGATCACCCCGTACGTGCAGTATATACATAAGTTATGCAAGAGATTCGCAAGATTGAGTTCAGACATACTCCCAGGACACAAAATAAGTTAACCGATGCTCTAGCCACCACTTCCTCAATGATTAAACATCCAGATACAAGTTACATTGATCCAGTGGATATAGAGGTAAAGGAGTAGCTTGTCCATTGTTCACATGTCGAAGCGGAACAAGATGGTTTACCTTGGTATTTTGATATCAAGAAATATTTAGAGACCAGGACTTATCCTGAGAATGCAACGTTCAACCAGAAGAAGTCGATACGCCGTATGGCCCTCAATTTCTTTGCAAGTGGGGAAATCCTTTATAGGAGGACACCAGACTTAGGTCTTCTCAGATGTGTTGATGCAAGTGCAGCTGCAAAGCTTCTGGAACAGATACATGCCGGAATTTGTGGTACTCAAATGAATGGGCTCACTTTGGTGATGAAGATCCTTTGAGCCGGCTATTTTTGGATGACTATGGAACATGATTGTTGCAAGTTTGTGCAGAAATGTCATAAATGTCAAGTGTATGGTGATTTGATTCGAGCCGCCTCAGGAACTCAATGCTATGAGTTCACTTTGGACTTTTGTAGCTTGGGGCATGGATGTCATTGGTCCAATAAAGCCAACCGCCACTAACAGACACAGATTCATTTTGGTTAATATTGACTACTTCACCAAGTGGGTGGAAGCAGCTTCGTATAAGTCGGTGACCAAGAAAGTTGTAGCTGATTTTGTCCGCAACAATTTGATATGTAGGTTTGGAGTGCCAGAGTCTATCATTACTGATAATGGAGCAAATCTCAACAATCACTTGATGAGAGAGATATGTGAACAATTCAAGATTACTCACCGAAATTCAACCGCTTATCGTCCCCAAATGAATGGAAATATAGAAGCCACCAACAAGAATATATAGAAGATTTTGAGGAAAATGATTGACAATTATTGAGGTTGGCACGAGATGTTGCCATATGCTTTGTTAGGTTACAGAACGATTGTCAGAACATCAATTGGGGCAACTCTGTATTTCTTAGTGTATGGAACAGAAGCAATTATACCTGCCGAAGTTGAGATACCTTCATTGAGAATCATCCAAGAAGCTGAATTGAGTGATGCTGATTAGGTTCGCAAGCGGATTGATCAATTAACATTGATTGATGAGAAAAGAATGGTTGTCGTTTGTCATGGTCAACTGTATCGACAGAGAATGCTTTCCACAAGAAAGTAAGAGCTAGAATATTTGAAATTGGTCAGTTGGTTCTCAAACGCATTTTCCCTCATCAAGCTGAGTACAAAGGGAAATTTGCACCACATTGGCAAGGACCCTACATGGTTTGCAAAGTGTTATCCGGAGGTGCCTTGCTCCTGTCGGAGATGAACGGCACCGAATGGCCGAAACCAACCAACTCAAATGCTGTCAAGATATACTATGCGTGAAGCTTCAATTTTTATTTCTGTTATTTCCTTGTAATCGTCCTATTTGCTGGTAATTGCATTGTTTAGAATCTATCCCTATGTAATGAACTATGTCTGACATGAATTCTCAAGAATGAGATACGTAGGCGGCCTATGTCGGCTTCGGTCACCCCTTCATATATTTTCAATATTTCCCTTTTGAATTTGAACTACGTTCGACCTGAATTCTCAAGAATGAGATACGTAGGCGGCCTATGTCAGCCTCCGTCGGTTCTTTGTAATTTTTCTTATTTCTGTTAACCCTTGGGGGGGAACTACGCTTGACCTAATTCTTGCCTCAACGGGATACTTAGGCGCCACAACGGCTCGATCATATCTCCCGTAAGATTTCTATTTTTCCTTTGCAATTGAAACAGGGACAGAATTTTTAAGAGGGACTAAAAAATTTTCAAGAATAAGATCTCTCCAATAAAGCCGAGACTAAAGTTGCTTTGAAATTTGCAACAGGGACAGAATTTTTGAGAGGATCTCAAAAATTTCGTGATCTGATCACCGACGGTTAAAGATAAACTAAGACAGTTAACTGGGACAGAAGTTTTGAGAATGACCTCAAAAATTTCAATAAGGTTCATTGGGAGTCTAGGGCAACTTTGAACACTCCCCAGCAAGTAATCAGATAGATCTCGAGACATCACCTCTAAATGGCGTTATTAAGCTTGACGTGACATGACACTTGGCAGTGATCTTTTCCAAATTTTATATTTTTGAAAATTTATTTCCCTTAAAAATCGTCTTTCATGTATCAATCATTTTGCATAAAAATATTTTGTCTTATCTATCAAGAGGTGGGAGATCGAAGAAATCAATCGGAAATAGCAAGACAAGGAGCAGACAACCGAAGAGATTGACACATATCAGTTCATTTTTTAACTAACAATTTTTATGTGGATGCAGGTTTATAGGTTTACCTCAAAATCATCATATTCCTCCATTGAATGAATATGGAGAAGTTGAAAGGGCGAAGAGCTCCTCAAAATTGACATTTTTTTGTAGATGGAGGAAATACTTTAGGCGTCTTATGACAAAGAATTTGGAATGTGAATAACATTATTTTATTCAAATTCTCAACAAGGCATGGTCCATAACGAATACACAATTATGTTCGGAAATGGAACAGAGGAAAACCTCGAAGAAAGAATATTATTTAATTTCCAGCAACTAAAGATACTTGGAGGACATTATCTGCATCATATTATCGGACATGATAATATTACTACCCGGAGAGTCATTTATATCATATTGTCGAATGAGATGATACCATTACTCTAAGGGTCATTCTATTTGTATTGTCGATTGAGACGATACCACCACCTAGAAGATCACTTATGTTGCTCGGTGAAACATTATCTTCGTTCGATTCCAAGAATAGCAGCAAGAAAAAAGTCATGCATAGCAAGGGAAATGAGTCATGCATAATAAGAAAAAGAGTCATGCATCGTGGAGAAGTCATGCATAGCAAGAGAAAGAGTCATGCATAGAAAAAAAAAGAGTCATGCATCGCGGAGAAGTCATGCATCGAAGAGAAGATTCATGCATCGCGAGAAAAAATAAGTCATCCACAGCAACAGAAAGAAGTCATACATCGCAGAAAAGTCATGCATAGCAAGAGAAAGAGGTCATGCATAGCAAGAGGAAGTCATGCATCGCGGGAAGAGATTTATGCATTGCAAGAGAAGAGTCATGCATTGCAAGAGAAAGATTCATGCATCGTAAGTGAAGATTCATGCATTGCAAGACAAGATTCATGCATCGCGACAAGAGATTCTTGCATCACGAGAAAGATTTCACCTATCAAAAGAAGATTTGACATCGGCTGCATCATTTTCTTTGCAACAACGACCTCAAAAGAACTATCAACATATTGCATCAGCCTATTTTATTACTTTGACATCAAATGAAGAGAACGTTGAAGATTATATTGCAAATATGAGACACAAGCTTTATTTGCTTTACGTCAAACTTGACGGAGTTGACGTCAAATGTTCAAGGAGAGCAATTAAGTGTCAATATGGTAAAAGACACTATCTCTCCATTTGAATTGCATTTTTATGATAATGAGTTTTATCTCAGTCTTTATCAAAAACATCCGAAAGGATGAATTCTCAAAACAAACCATAGGTGTGGACGACATCAAAAGGGATGCAGCACAACGTGGAACTTTTTCTTAGCAGCGAATTGGGACATAGTCCAAAGAGGAGTGTCAAACTCTTAGGACGCGAGTAAAGGAGCGACTTCCACCACAATCAAACTAATCCCCTATCAGAAGGCATATGGGTTTTTCTTTGGGTTTGTCCGTTTCAGTTTCGCATCCAAAAAATTTCGGTCTCCACCGAAAGCAGCTTTCCATTCAGAGTGACAATGCTCTAAGAGTGCTGGAGATTATGTCTGTGTAAGTTCTTAATTATGGGTGTGAGCGCGCCACATTCATGGCTAAGAGGTTGCAAGCCTCCTTTTCATACTCGACTTACTTATCACTCATTCAGAACCAAATGTATCTTGCATAATAGATTTCTTTATCAACCGATAGAGTCAAACTACAAGCAGCCTAATTTCATAAGTTGAGGGATATGTAGGCAAAATCGATGTTGAAACTCAGCTGTACTCCGACATTCTAGCTTAAATATCACTCATGAGCGTTTCAGTCTCTCCATAATTTTATATCGGGATGACTTTGAATTCTTTCAAAATCGTGTGTCAAATATAGCGTATCGAACTACAAGTGGCCTGAATTCTCATATAGCCTGAGATATGTAGGAAACCCATTGCCAGGGTTCGGCCATAATTCCTAAAGTCCGTCCCAAATCCCTTTCCAAAAATGAGGACGTGGTCGGTCAAAATTGAATTCGTCAATTTCATTTTCCTCGAATTTGTTGCATCAATCCAAGTAAAATGAGGGACAATTGTTGACACCCAATTTTGACCCTCCCCGATGATAATTAGTTTTTGAGCTTCTTGATTCTCAAACGATTTAGAATAATTAGCTTTATAAAGTTCCAAATAATTTCAAGGAATTTAAATAATTTCAATCGGTTTTTATAGTATTTTGAATAACAAATATATTTCATATACTTATATACGTAATTAGTATATTTTATAAATATTTAAAATTCATATCAAAAGGTTTCTACATTGTTTTAGTAAATACCTTATTAATTTAGTCTAGTATAATTTATAGTCATAATTTTGAGTATTGAAATCAGTTAGTTTATGTTCAAATTAATTATTATTTTTCGTTTAAAATTTAGAAGCTCGTTAGTTAATTTATATTAATTTTAATGATTAGCCAAGCTTACTAAACTTGATCAATTTGGCTAAGGCATTAACTTCCATCGGCCATGATTGCAATTTTTCTCAATTGTCATACTGACCAAGCCTCACCTCCAATTTTATATCTTTTTTTTTTTGCCCAACCTTGTATCAAATGCAGCCCAATATAATGACAATCAGCAACCCCCAATTCTATCCAATTATTCCCAGCCCACCAACATACAACATATAATTATAACAATTTATATACAACAATACAATACCCAACAGTCCAACTCACACCTTTTATTCAATAAAGATACCAATCCTCTCAAACGTTAACAACAACGTACAACACCAGCACCAGCCGACCCCACCCCTGTTCATCTTCTTCACGCCAGCGACAAGAATTCAAAAACCATCGTACAACAGCAACAGCAAGGGCAGCGTTCTTTCGTCCTTGGGGTTGCAAGATGATGTCACGTCGAGTCCCAAGGACGGAAGATCGATCCCATTGCCCATTTCCCTTTCCTCTTCTGGATCGAGTAAAAATTGCATGAAAAAAAATGTTTGTCCGAAGGGTGAAAGGATTTTGATTTCAAATTTCGAATGGCAAAATTCCATCTGGATTTCCCCCACTTTTCTACCCTAATTCCCTTGTATAAAAGCTCTCCTTGCATTTAGTCTTAGAGGGAGATTTTTTAGTTTGGTAATTTCTTGACAAAAAGCATATAGAATAGTAGTTATAAAATCCATACAAAAATACATTCGGAAGAAGGGAGGAAAGCTAATTTTTGGCCCCTCATTCTTCTAGCTTGTTTGTCGTTGTTCCCCTAAGTTGATTCGAGTTCGTGTTGTTGTCTGGGTCTCTTGTTTGCTGTCCATAGTCCGACTTTGGGGTGGTAGAAATTCCGCTCAAGTTCCTCGTCCCAAATCACTACTCAGCAAAAAGTAATATCTCTTCCTTTGTTTATGTTTCAGTTCGATTTCGAATGTCATGTGATGGACCCGTCTCTGTTAGGTTTTCTCCGACCCTCGTTTTGGTTTAGTTTGAATAAGAATATTCATGGCTTATTATCCTTAATGTTGGAATTTCTGGCTGACTGTTGAGTTATTCATGTTTTATCTTAATTAAAGATCTAAATCGGATTATTGTTGTTTTAGTTTTAACTTCCGAGTTGTTGTGAACCGTGTATTCATCTCGCTTTGACTCTTATATCTGATGTGTTCTCTAGCGTCATCGAAGCTTTCAAGATATCATGGGTTGTTCTTGTTGTTTTTCTTCTTCTGTTTGTAAAGTATATTTTCTCTTGCTTGTTCATCTCGGCTAAAATCTTCATCCGGTAATTTGTTGCCTCTTGCTTAGCTTAGTTTTCTCTGTTTTCAGTTTATCACCTTTTAAAAGGTTACTAAAATGTTTACTGCCTTACATGTGAAAATTTGATGCATTTTGCTTTAGTTTTGAGTATGTGAATTTTATTTTAGGCAATTAATTCTTATATCATGTGAACAGTTTACTTCCGAATTTGACTTATTTATATTCGACTTGACACCATTCCCAACTAAGCGAAGTGCATCTGTTTGTGTGTCCTATTTTGTGCATATATTAAGTTTTACACATTTATTTGTATATTTGTTTCACTTAACGTGAATCTGGTGAGTTGAACATACGTTGAAGTCCGAATTTGTTTTGCGTAATCATTTGAATCTCATTTGTAGTCCAGTCTAAGTGAAATTTCTATTGTTTTAACTTCTATTTCACCGCCTATGCATTCATGAGAAACCTAAGTTGTTCATGTCATCAATTTGAGCTTGAAATATTTGGTAGTAATATTTTATTTTATTATTATTTATGTGTCTTGTATTAATAGATTATGAAAAGTATTAGGTTGTCTCTATTTATTCATTCATGCCTAGTTATTAAATAATCACCTCTGCAATATTTGCTTATACTCATTAAATGTTCATCATGTGGATTATATCTATTTGCTAAAATCTGTACAGTAGTATTTTGTCTCAACAATAAAATTGTGTTTTGTTCTTCTCTTAATTGGAGCAGTCCTACCTTCAAAATCAATTGGTCTATTTGGTGTTAATAGTATTGATTGCTCCATTTATTTTATTTATTTGTGACTCGAATATTGCGCTAAATCTTAAGAATCTATTCAACTCTAATGTCTTTTCTTTTGCTTTATTTGTGTGCATGTGAAATCTATCCGGGTTCTATGGACCCTTTCCTTACATTTTCCTTTTGGCCATGGAGGCCCAATTCTATTTCTTATCCAAATCGGCGAACTATAAAAATCGACGAACAGGTCTCAAAGTTGAAAGAAAAGCGGATCAAATCGGGAGTTGAAAAAAATTGGGTCAAAAGCCCACCTCTATTTATTCTGAGTTTTATTTTGTTATTTTGGGCCTAAGCGCCTTATCATTATTTATTATTATTGTGTTAGTTCTTAGGAAAGGTTAAAAATTGGGCCTAAAGTCCAAAAAAAATATTTCTATTATGTTAGAATAGGACAGGTATAAATGAAATAAATAGGCCAAAGACCAAAAACTGAAACCGGGCCAAGTACTGGCCCAAGCGAACAGGAAAACCAGACTTGGGTTCAAGTCTCTCTATTTATTTATTTATGTTTGTTTATTTGTTATCGATTTTAAGGTGTCGAACATTCAAACCCCCAGAAGATACCCATTTTGAAATAATCACTTAACGAAATTATTCGTCTTTACTTGACCTAAAAAATAAATAAATAAATAAAATAAGTTTACAAAATATTTCACTTAGTTAATATTTAAATATTTTCCTTTTTTCCCTTTAAAAATAGTTCTAACTACAAAATAATTATATTTTGTAATTCAAGCTACGTTAAAATTATTTTAGCCAAACGATTAATTATCGGATAACCGCATTAGTGGGTGTTCTAGATGCTTCAAAATCTTTCCTAGAACACTAATAAGAACCCCGAACCGCCTTTAAGTTTTCATTAGGTTTCTGTTTTAGTCTTTTGAAAATGATAGTTTTCTTAATTTTACTTTAAAATTAAGTGGCGACTCTTAAACCAATTCAAATATATTTTTTTAATAAAACAAGAATGAGCAGGGTTAGTAAAGTGGTAAAGCAGGGTTGTTTGGCTAATTTGGCTCATATTAGTGATGTTGAGATTGAGGTTACATCCATTGGGTCTACTCCTGCATTGATTTAGAACCTGGTACTCGTCCCATTTCTGTCCCTCCATATCCCATGGCTCTGGCAGAATTAAGAAAGCTTAAGGCTCAAATCAAAGAGCTACTTGATAAGGGATTTATTCGTCCTAGTGCTTCCCCACGGGGTGCTCCAGTTTTGTTTGTTAAAAAAAATGGTAGTATGAGAATGTGTATAGATTATTGGCAATAGAATATGGTCACTATTCGAAATAAGTATCACTTGTGTCGAATAGATTATCAGTTTTCTGTATGATCGATCTAAGATCTGGCTACCATCAATTGAAAATTAGGCCTGAGGACGTGCCCAAGACTGCGTTTAGAACTTGCTATGGGCACTATGAGTTTTTGGTTATGTCTTTTGGTCTAACCAATGCGCCTGCAATTTTCATGAGTTTTATGAACGGGATGTTCAAACCATTTCTGGGTTCGTTCGTTATAGTTTTTATTGATGATATTTTGATTTATTCGAAAAGTGAGGAAGAGCATGCCAACTATCTTCGTAATGTTTTGGGTGTTCTTGGGAAGCAAAAGCTATATGCTAAATTTTTCTAAGTGTGAATTTTGATTGAAATCAGTTGCATTTTTGGGGCATATAGTTTCAAAGGAAGGGGTAATAGTAGTACCCCAAAAGATTGAGGCGGTTAAGAATTGGGTTAGGCCTAGCTCTGTGACGGAAGTTAAGAGGTTTTTTGGACTCACTAGCTATTATCGTCGATTTGTGAAGAACTTTGTTTCTATTGCCACTCACATGACTAATTTGACCAAAAAGGAGATACCATTTGAATTGACTGAAAAATGTGAGGAGAGCTTTCAAAAGCTCAAGACTCTCTTGACCACCGTGCCTATTTTAGCATTACCGATGGAAGGTAAAGATTTTATTATTTATTTTGATGCTTCACCTTCTAGTTTGGGTGTTGTGTTGATGTAGGATAAAAATGTTATAGCTTGTGCCTCGCGTCAATTGAAGGTGCATGAGAGGAATTATCCAACACATGATTTAGAGTTGGCAGCGGTAGTGTTTGCTCTCAAGATATAGCGGCATTACCTGTATGGTGTTAAGTGTGAAGTGTTTACTAATCATCGTAGTTTGCAGCATGTTTTCACTTAAAAGAATCTGAATTTGAGATAGCGAAGGTGGATGGAGTTACTTAAAGATTATGATGTGACCATTCAATACCATCCGGGCAAGGCTAATGTAGTGGAAGATGCTTTGAGTCAAAAAGCGGTAAGTATGGGTGGTTTAGCTAGCTTAAGTGTAGTGAAGTGACCTTTGGCTAAAGAAATCCAGACCTTGGAGTCTAAGTTCATGCAATTGGGCATCTCAGAAAGACGCGGGATGCAAGCTAGAATTGAGGTAAAGGTCACTTTCATTGATAAGATCAAGGCCAAATAATTTGAAGATGAGAATTTGGAGGAACTTAGAAAGAAGACTGCGATGGGTAAGGCACAAGAGGCCACTCTCGATGCAGATGGTGTGCTAAATATCAAAGAGAGAATATGTGTTCCTAGAGTAGATGACTTGATTGAGAAATTGTTGGCAGAGTTATGAGTCCACAAATTGGACTCATTTAGGGCTATATTTTAATAGAAATTGGGTCCTCAAATGGTTTTTTTAATCTTAATATCTGATAAAAACCCTTAAGTTTCAGGTATTTGATGTTTGAAGGAAAGAATGGATACTACGTCGCAAAAAGGAATGAAAAGGCCAAGAAGAAAGAAGAAATAAATGTCTGAGGATCGCCGAGTCAACTTGGCGAGTCGTCGTAAGGTCATACTTCGCCTTTTGTTCCAGTGTGCTGAGCCCTGAAAGAAAGGATCAAGTCAGCAGAGATAGGGAGCAGTCGGCGCATCACCGAGAAGTTCTGCAAAGCAGTACCATGTCGCCCAATAACCTAGAGTACGACGATTTTGAAGGATGGTGCAAGACGGCGATGAACTACACCAAATGGTGAATCGCCGAGTTGATCGGCGATTCTGACTAACGATGCCGAATGATC
>NW_006239190.1:647108-674508 GCF_000226075.1 Solanum tuberosum | reverse complement strand
GGCTGGTGCAAGACGGCGATGAACTACACCAAATGGTGAATCGCCGAGTTGATCGGCGATTCTGACTAACGACACCGAATCATCCGCTTCATCACAAATCTGTAAAAACTATAAATACTAGGTAGAGTTGTAGTTTTTGGAATCGAACAATTATTATAATTTTCATATAGAATAGTACTTTTTACTATTTTTGCTCTGAGTTTGAAAAGGTTTTGAAGACTTGAAGAAAAATAGGGTTTCATCTCCAAGGATTTGGACTTGGGTCTTTTGGATTCTTCACTCTTGGCCTGTAACAAAACTTAAATCTTCATACCCATTTGAATGCAAGCCCATTTATGTATAAATTTCTATCTCTTGATGTGTGGCTAAAAACCCCAATTCTTAGGGTGTGATTTATGGAATATGAGTTAAGATAATAGTTGGATTTGGCTTGCTGATAGTTTAATCGTAGTTTTATTGTGATTTAATTTAGTGGTTGTGGATAAATTTAATGAATTTGTAGTTACAAATACAAGTTTATATGTGTTTTCGACTTGCTCAAGAGAGAGGTCGTAAAACTAAGACCACTAGATTGATGGCCAGTGTGAGTGGGTCTACATGAGGTTCAGTTCGAGAGACTGAACCCTAGTCCCATGTCCATACACTCAGCGAAAGAGAGTGAATGGGTTAAGGCGTAGGCTGGTCTTCATATAGTGAGTGGGTGTCCGAGAGAAACTTATTTGAAACGGGATAAGTTGCTCGAGAGAGAGAGCTTATCCCCCTTAAAGTCTAGCTTATTCACAATTACTCTATGAATCTTCTATTGAATGCATGTACCAAATAATCTAGTTTATCCCAAATTCCCGTCACATCCCAAGGATCCCCTCTCATTACTTAGAAACCCTTGTTTATTTTGCTGTTTTTACCTACTTGTGACAAAAACCCTCCATTGTTAATTGACATTCTTGTGTCCCTCTGTAATTTATAATATTTTTAATCGTTAATGTCTTTAGCTATGGCTAATTCAAACTAAGTTTTATTTTTCTATTAATTCTCAAAACCACTCTCTTGGGATCGATCCCAACCCTTGGTTGGGTTACTAAACAATTGTACGATTGTAGACACTTGTATTGGAAGTTGTGTCTTGATTACACAAACATCAAAATTGCGCCGCAGCTGGGGAATGGTGTTATTTGAGAATTTTTAGCTTAATAAAAAAATTTGTTCTTCTTAGTTGTAGTCTACTAATTTTATTTTATTTTTAGTTTTGTTTCCCCTTGTGTTGTTGTTTTTAGTAGGAATCCAGATTATGTCTGGTAGCAATGGTGAACAACTAGATCTCTCTCTTAAGGATGGTGTCTCTCAGGGATAAAATCCTGAGTTTTAGACAAGTCGAGGGAGAATTCATCCATAAATTGTGGTCGAGATTCAAGGCACTCTTTCTGAAATTCCCAACTTATGGAATCTCAGAAAATGTGTTGTTGGATTGCTTCTACAAAAGTCTTGGCCCAGAGAATAAAAGAATGGCGGACCAAATAGTACATGTGGGGCTCTCACGACTACCCTTTATAGTAGCCACCCAACTCCTTGATCACATGGCAACGACTAACAATGAGGCTGAGAAAGACCATACTTTGGCCACGTTGTTGACTCAATTAGATTTAGTGACCAAGAAGATTATGGAATTGGAAGCACCGGCTAAAAGAAAGGATCGGTATGTTTCGCCTTACGAGCGTATAAAACCTAATAGAAGTGAGGACAGACAAATAGAGGAGATATTCTCACTCATGCTCAGTAAAGTCGAAGATCACGACAAAATGTTAAATGAGATCAAGGAGAATGTTGTACTTCTAAATGTGATATTTGCCTCCCAATGCATATCTATCCAGCGATTGGAGACTTAATTGGGTCATGTGATGTTCCATCTCTTTCTCACAAATCAAAACTGAGCAGAGAAGTCGTGCCACGACTATAACTATGGTGCTTCTTGAAAGAAAACCCAAGGTTTTAGTCATTTTCAATTATTATGTAGAATAATAGTGTGTTGATTTTATAGGTTAAAATGAAGCAAGTGTTGAAAAGTGCATATTGGCAAGCTACAAGTCCCATCAGCGAATCGCCGAAAGGTTCGGAGACCGCAAACCAGATCGCCGTTAGACTCAATACCAATTTACATTGGAGTCTATAAAACTCGGCAAACACAGGAAATTATTGGCGAATCGTCGACACAGAGACCGCCGTTTGGATTTCCAAAATAACTGGAGGCTTTGAAACATTCGGTGAAGCAAGTGGCTCCTTTGTGAAACGCTAAGTGGTTAGGCGATCCTGAATAAACTCACCGAATGGGCGAAAATTGGACGGCTTCGCAGGCAAAAAGTTTAAAAATTGAAGATTCATTCACGTTCCCCTCACTTTTTATCTGCCCAGACTTACACTTGTACTCTAGTTTGTATATTTCTTGCATTTTTAGAGTATTATTAGTGTTGATTTGTGCTCAGGATTGGATTACATTGCCGCCTAGTATTTCAATCTTCTCTTTGTCAACACCAAATGTTGGTTTTCTATGCCCGGAGTTTAATTTATCAAAATCTATACTCATTTGCAATAGAAGGATCTGGTTGAAGTTTTCTACTCCTCCCTAAGAGGATTAGATTGTTTACATGCATGATTTAATTTAATATCCTTGCTCGGGTAATTGTGATTGTTGAATTCCCGTAATTACATGCCTTAAACTAGATTTAAGGGTTTGTGTTTTAGTGTTATGGGTCTTACCTTAATTGTATTGGTGCATGTTTTTATTATGTTTTCGGGAGTTGCTGGGTTGAATGTGAGAAGTTGGGTTGAAAATAGGCACATTGGGCCATTTGGCAAGCTGGGTCGAGCTCGCCAAACCACTCGACGGTTCGCCTAATGTCCCCATCTCGCTTTTGATTTCGTGCTAGATTTGATGATTAGTTTTGTAACTTTCGGCGTGAAGTTTGATGTCGTAGAAAGCATTTGGCGACTCGCCGAAAGTTTTTTCTTTCACCTTTTATCTGCACCCATGAACATTTATGCACTGAAACTTTCGGTGGACCTGTCCTGGTTCGCCAAAAACTATCAGTGACCCACCAAAGATGTCCCCTTTTCGCCTTCTTGCTACAGTTTTAGAGCAAATTCCTTTGGCGAGTCTGATCTAGCTCGCTTAAGAAATTCGACAATTCGCCATCTGGTTTGGCGAGTTTGTCTACATAAGTTCTGCTTTGCTTTTGTTTTAGTTTTTCTAACTTCTCTTCAAGACTTTGCAGACATGACTAAATCAAAAGCTGTGGAAAGAATAAAACCAGCCCAAGAGAAATCAAACAGGAGTGCGATAAATGAGGAGACAACTACGTCGAAAAGCAAAGCTATGAAACTGACCACAACTACTGGGAAAGGCAAGGGCAAAAGGCCCACTTCTGCCAGGAAGACTATTACCTTGGACCCTAATATTCCATCATGGGCTAGGGGATTTTACAGAGCGGTGCATATCTTTCTGGCAAACACACACTCAACAGACCGTGGTGAATTCGGTATTGTTGTTCCCCCTAGGGTAACTTTGGGCACTGATGCCCATATTCAGAGTATTACATCGGGCACTAAGGCCCATACAGATGGAGCGACTACTTAAAGAAGATCCCTTCTTTACCTCCCTCTTGGTCTTCCTATAATTTACATTCTGGATACTTTGTTATTTGCATTTGAGGACAAATGTTTTTGTTTGTACCCCACCTTTATGTGCTATATAATGTTTGTATTTTTTTTATATTTGGGTTGTTTTGTATTAAATGGTGTTAAATACTGTTTTTCTGTGGATGTTTAATCTTATGGCTTCTTTTATAAGCTCCTTTTATTTTATATTGCAAAATGATTCGGACGATGAGGCCAAACTTAGCTACGGCTAGTTAGAACTAAGTTTTATTTTTCTATTAATTCTCAAAACCACTCTCTTGAGAACGATCCCAACCCTTGGTTGGGTTACTAAACTATTGTACGATCGTAGACACTTGTATCGGAAGTTGTGTCTTGATTATGCAAACATCACAGAGTCTCATAGTTCACGATATTCTATTCATCCAGGTGTGATCAAGATGTATAGAGATTTGAAGCTAATTTATTGGTGGTCGGGCATGAAGAAAGACATAGCGGAGTTTGTAGCGAAGTGTCAAAATTGTCAACAAGTGAAATATGAACATCAAAGGCCTGCAGGTTTACTTCAAAGAATGCCAATTTCGGAATGGAAGTGGGAAAAAATAGCCATGGATTTTGTTGTTGGTCTTCCCAAGACTTTGGGAAAGTTTGATTCTATTTGGTTAGTGGTTGATAGATTGACTAAGTCAGTCCATTTTAATCCGGTAAGAATACATTATAATGTTAAACAATTGGCTAAGGTTTTTGTGAAAGAGATAGTGAGGTTGCATGGGGTGCCCCTCTTTATCATCTCAGACCGTGTTACCTAATTCACATCCAAGTTTTAAAGGAAATTTCATGATGAATTGGGCACATAACTCACCTTTAGTACATCCTTCCATCCAGAGACAAACGGGCAATCAGAGAGGACTATCAAGTGTTAGAAGACATGTTAAGGGCATATGTGATTGATTTTGGAGGGCATTGGGATAAATTCTTACCTTTGTGTGAATTCTCCTATAATAATAGTTATCACTCCAGCATTGATATGGCACTATTTGAGGCACTCTATGGGAGGGGATTTAGATCACCCATATGATGATTTGAGGTTGGAGATGTGAAACCATTGGGGGTTGATTTAGTGAAGGATGTTCAAGATAAGATTAAGAGTATTCAAGCTAAGCTTCTAGCAGCCAGAGTAGACAAAAGAAGTATGTTGATCATAAGGTAAGAGACATGGCGTTTCAATCTGGTGAAAATGTTCTTCTTAAGGTATCACCCATGAAAGTGGTGATGAGATTTGGTAAGAAGGGTAAGCTAAGTCCTAGATACATTGGCCATTTGAGATTCTTGAATGTGTGGGACCGGTAGCGTATAGATTGGCTTTACCTCCTAATTTATCGAGTGTTCATCCGATATTTCATGTATCCATGTAGAAGTGGTATCATGGTGATGGGGATTATATTATTAAATGGGACTCAATTGTGTTAGACAATGACCTCCAATATGAGGAGGAACCTATTGCAATTCTTGATCGTGATGTGCGCAAGTTGAGGACCAAAGAGATTAAGTCCGTGAAAGTTCAATAGAAGTATCGTCCAGTTGAGGAAGCTACTTAAGAAACCGAGAGAGACATGTGAGACAAGTATCCCAGTTGTTCGTTGATTCAGGTACTTCTTCATTCCTTTATTAGCCTATTTTTCTAAGTTTGGTCACTCGGGGACGAGTGATGGGTAAATTGGTATCTATTGTAACGACCTGTTCCCGTAGTTATAGAAAAGCCAATGGGGAAAATTTGGGGCCGAAAAACTTTTTCGTAGTATTTAGATTTTCCCAACCTCGTCCAGATTTGGATGAAATCGAAGTCATTGAGGTGTAGGGAAATCTGGAAACAATCGGGTGAAGTAATTTTTATTTTGATTACAGGAGTAGTTAGATAACTAGTTAAGGAATTCGTACGACTTTACGGAATTGAATTCGGGCAAGTAGAACTCCCGAAATCGATCTAACATAAAGGGTATTAATGGGTTAGAGGTGTGTTGTGAAATGAATATTTTGGAATTCTTGAATTAGCTCTCTGTCTCGAGAATGCCGCTTTGGCGCTGGGTTTTGCCGTTTTGGCGGGGTAGCTGTGGCAAGTCCGATGTGAATTAAAGTAGTTAATAAACCCCTAAACGACCTCATTATGCACTTTTCGACTTTTAGAGCTAAGAAACTACCCCAAGCGACTCATACTCGTTTTTCACCATTCTTGAGGATAAAGGTAAGCTTTTCATTCCCCGAATCCATTTTTTGATCCGTAGAACGTAATAGAATGGGCGGATATTGATGGGGGAGAGTTTTGTTATAGATTCTATAGTGGAAGCAACCCTAATTTGTATAATTGGGATCATGGGTTTGATCTAGGGTTCATAGAATTGTTAGTAATTCGGGTAATTAATGATTGTTTATTGATTCTCATATTATATTGATTGTTTGTAGACCAAGAACAAGCGGAACGAATCCAGAAAGGGAAGTATCAAGTTTCTTAGGGTTTCAAGCTTGTTTCGAGGTAGGTGATGTTTGTGATTCAATGATTGTGTGATGTATGCTTGTTCTTGCTTCATTATGATACTTGTATATGTATGAATGTTGCAATGTTGGTTGCAAATGAGATAGAGAATTGATGAATGCCATGAAATCATGACTTAAATGTATGATCTTGATGATATACTTCTGATTGTGATTGTGGTATGTGAATGGGATCGGTTGCCACGTTCCGGCATAAAAATGGTATCGATTGCCACCTTCCGGCATAAATATGGGATCGGTTGCCACCTTCTGACATGCTAATTGTTTGGGTTTAGGTTCCATGAGAGGACCAATGATTTGACATAAAATGTGAAATTGTTCGTTGTTCGTAAATGTTGATGATATTGTATATGTTGATATGTATGCATGTGGTTATAATGTTGTTTGACTTGTTTATGTTGCACTAGTAAGATAGCCGCGTGATCCTACTAGTACACTATGGTTGTGTACTGATTATGTACTTGCTCTTATTTTTGTTGAGAACATGGCATCTTCAAGTGGCTATTGACAGACTTCGCTTAGAAGATCAGTGATCATCGTTCGAATTCAAGGGTGAGCCAAATCTTTCGGGATGCCATGGAATTCTTTTTCGTCTATGTCCACCATTTTCGAACTTAGACATTTGTTTTAGTTAGTTCATTAGTATGAGGTTGTATCCCTTCTTGTTTAGACTTGGTTCATTGTTAGAATGTTTTGGTACATTGACTTTCAGGTTGTAGGTTATTCTTCCGCATTGTTAGTTATTATTGTTAGAGTTTATGGGAACTCTATTGTTATTTCCTTAGTATTTGATTAAATGCCTTAGTTTTTAGATTATTTGTTTGGTTTGAGTTGTAGTAGTGGTTCTCCCACCGGAGTGTTAGTGTGGGTGTCAATCACGACGGTCTAAGTCGTGACAGAGAACTGGGCGGGGAAAATTTGTATTGTATAATTATAAGTGTGTAGGACGATGATATATGTATTTGCATGTGTATATACAATTTTCTCTCGCTTTATACAAACAGAAACACAATTTATACATTTGTGTTTGTATAAAGTGAGAGAGGCGAGGGAGAGACTGGTGAGCGAGAGAGGGAGAGAGGCGAATGGCAACAGTTTGTTACGGGTTGAAATTAAATCAAACTGTGTTTATAGCATTTAATTTGAATTAATAGTTTGCCATTATGTACAATTTTCCCAAATTTGAATTAATAGTTTGCTAGTATATACAATTTTCCCAAGAGTGTATCGATCTGAGATGATGAACAATTTTGTATCATTTTACTATGCAGTTATGCACAACATAAAAAATAATCTTTTAACGATAATAATTTAATTATCACTAAATATGTATTTTAAGAGGCAATTAACACTCTTTGTCAATATCTCTAAAATTTATAGCGACATTAAATTTAATGGAAATTAATTAATATCAATAAATTTTTATCACTCCTTATTGGTAATATGTGTATTAATTGCCTCTAAAAGTTATTTTTAATGCGGTAGTGGTCAAACTTAAAATGCCTAGTTCCACTTGCTAATCTAGTTAAAGATGTCCATGATGCTATATGTAGTTTATATTTTTATATGCGTGAAAGTTAGACACTAACACGTTTTCGTTAAAAACTACACAATAAAATTAATAATCTTATAAGTTATAGGTAATACATCTAATCCACTTGCTTTCTATTTTTTAATTAATCCACTTGCCATGGTTGATCATGACTGCTTGAAGGACTCCTCAAGAATTAGAAATTCTAAGGCTTAAGTCATCTGCAATTCCTTAAAGTTGTCCACATATTTCACTTGAACACCTTATATTAGGCATGTTCCAATTGAACACCTTTTTTAGTCAAAAAAATATCTATCGAACATTTTTTTACAATCAACTGAAAGTGGAAATTGTGTGTTATACACTTGCTGACGTGGCATTGTAACTATCAAAAAAAAGACATGTGGCATTGTCCCATAATAACAATTTAAAAATAAATTAGAAATTAAAATAAAATAAATACTATATTTTCAGAAAAAAAAACTTTCTTCCTTTTTTTTCTTCATGGTCAGAACAACCCACCCACCCTCGACATCCGTCCTTCCCCATTTTCTTTTTTGCCTGAGCGTGCTCACAACAATCGACAGCTAAATTATCGTACACTCCGATAACCATTCTTAATTATATAAGAAAACAACTTCAGAATCGTATGAGTTTTGTAGGGAAAAAATGGAGTTTAGTCGAAATTGTTTTTGACTCAATTTTAATTTTATTTTTGATGAAATTCTCTTTACAATTCAAATGAAAATCTTTAACAGTAAACTCTTTTGATCTTTTGTGTTTTTACTAGTCATATATTTCATTGATGCTTTTCCGATGAAGAGAACGACGATGATGATATTGTTGATAGCGGAATGATGCTAGAAAGAAAGAAAGAATGAAGGATTATATGGGAAAGGTGTCGAGGGATGGTAGCAAAGGAATTTGGCCGATGAAGTACAGGTAATTTTGAATTGAGAAGTTCAATTGGGGAAGATGAGTTGGAGAAGACAACTGTTTTTTTTTTAAACAAATTATGTTCAGATTATGAATTTTCTTACGTTGATATGTCCTTTTCTTATTGGTCAGCAAAAAGAAAATTATGGTTTCACGCGCGTACTTACAATTGTATTACACTTATAATACCATGTTATCAAAAAGTATTTAATAGTTACATGTTTTGAACTGTAGAGGTGTTCAATAGGAACAACCTCTAGTTGAGGTGTTTAAGTAAAATATGCGGACAACTTCAAGTACCGGAAATGACTTGAGCCAAATTCTAAATTTCTTTGATCACGTAAAAATAACCCGTAGAAAGGTTGTCAAATAAATAAAATAAAATATTATTTATTACCTCAATTTATATGACGCTATTTCATTAGATATAAAAATTTAAAAACATAGTAAATTGTTTAAAATTGTCACTTTAAATATTTATCTTACTCGCTTATAGGAAGAAGCACAGATTGTGAGAATGACAAAGAGCGCTGATGTCAGTTTGCTGACGTATGCCTAGAAAAAATATACTTATTATATTATATTAAAATCAAATAAAGGGGAAGATTAAGTCCAAAAAGACTGACAAAGAGAGACTTAAAAATAAAACAAGTGAGGTCCAGCTAATATTCTTTAGGAAAGAATATCATAACGTTGCAATCAATCACAATTATTATTATTACTATTATTATAATAAACATTATTATAATAAATACTATTATAGTATTTATATAGCACGAGCTACATTGAACGACCTCAATGACTTCTCTTATCTTAATAAAATTTGGGATTTGACCACATTTTTACTAATCTATCATCAAACATTAGTATTTGTACCATCAAATTGACTGCGCATTTCTTCGAAATAGAATTGGTATTTTACCTCATTCACTACTTTTGTCCCCTCGAATATTCGATAAAATTGAAATAATACGGAAAAAAAATAACAATAATCTTTGTCTTATGAAGTAACATTTATTTCGTTGAATCGTTCTCTAATCTGAATTTGACAACACCGGATTCCGTTCTCATCTACATCATCGAAGACCCCAAAGCTTCATATGAAGATCTCTTTTATTATTTACTTTGTTGTCGTTATATCATCTTTTGCTTACTATCGTCACAATATTCAACTAATAATAATCAAATCTAATGAGTTAAGCTAAGACGTGAATCCTTGATCCAATATGAATTTTATTGTATTTTTTTTCTGGTAATTACAACATGCCAAATTGTTTAATATTTTATACTAATTTTTTTTTTCAGGAAATAGCAAAAAAAAATTCTAAATTTTAAAAAAAGTAATTTTATTTATATGTATAAGTTATTATATTTGTAGTCATTGTATATATGTTCAGAATCTAATTAATTAAATAATTAGAAAAAATAGAAACAAAAGAAATAACGTTTTCAAAATTATTATTGATACTAGAAACTGTTATTAATATTTAAAATAAGGAATTTATTTTGATAAATTACTCTGGACTAAGAAGCATAGAGCAATTAAATGGCTATCAACAATTTTTTTATAGGAAGAAACATAATTTTATTCATCAAGATTGCGGGTACAATTTTATTGGTCCTTGATTCTTCTCTCATAAGATATTTATCCATAATTTAAGGGTCGTTAGTGGCATATTTTTCGACTTAGGATGATTTGAACTTGATCTACATAATTTGAAAATCGTTAGTGACGTATTTCTCAAACTAGGATTATTTGGACTTGATCTACGTAATTCGAAGGTTGTTAGTGACGTATTTCTCGAATTAAGATGATTTGAATTTGATCTATTTATGAATATTCCATGACTTTGTGGAATATTTGAGATCTTAATCTTTAAAAATACCCAAGAGTTTATGGGATATTTGAGATTGCTATCAACAATTTATTATGAGTACAAAGTCTCAACGAACTTATTTCTTCTTCTTTTCATCTTTATCTCATTTAGTTATTTTAATTATTTTTTCTCGTCTCTAAATCTATTTATAAATATATGTTATTTACAATAATTAATACTTATTTTAAAACAGGAATGACAGTGAGAGGACTCACATTTACCTCTAAAAGTAATTACTAATCACTTAATCAGTAAGTATAATACTTTATTATTTATTGCACATCGTTTAAACAGGAAAGGAAAACAAAACTACAAAAGGTATATTACGCTTTTATTTGGATTTTTTTTTCTTTTTTTTTATGCTTTATTTAGACTTGTTTTTGTTTTACATTTCTAATCCAAATCAAGTACTTAACGTCAAAGTTGGCTAAAAATATATTTTCTTAACGTCAAATCAAGTTTGACAATGCCTTTCCTGGCGTTCTATGAAAATATAATAAAATATTGACGAAATTTATTAGTAGTACTATTTTTATTGGGAAACAGCAAGGTGCCATACCTCTTAGTTTTTGTCAGAATCTAGATCAATTAAAATTCATATTGATCTGTTTTTCATATTTCTTTATAAAGATTCGAGAGAATTTATTTTCTATTTTTTTTAAAAATCACTTTATGTGGTATTACATATACAAGATTTTTATTTTTATACCTAAGAGAAATAAAAAGGTCAATGTGGTATTTTTATTAAAAATTGATCGACTTAGGTGAGTAGATTTTCTGATTCAAGTTTATAGAATTTTATTTTAAAAGAAACCAACTTTAGGAGATTAAAAATTGTTTTGAAAGAAATCTATCTCAGTCGATTCATTTGGGGAAAAAATGCGGGAAATAAGTTATCCGACCTCAGGAAGTCGGAAAATATTTTGGAAAAAAATCAATTATAATTACCGACCTCGTGAGGTTGATAATTATGTTGATTACTTAATTTAACAATACTAACCTCTGAGGTCGTATTCTTAAAAATATTCTTGTTTTGTTTCCAATATATTAGGGATGCATTTTATGTTAGGTTAAACTATTTGAATTGAAATGTATGCCTATGATTTTAGTTTAACTAAAAATAATTGAAACATAATTATTGACATTAAAATAAATGTTATATCTATTTTAATGATACAAATGAGTACTGTTGTATCTCAAATATATCCATTGAGCTTTAACTGCAACTATTTATATTCCTAGTAATTATTTGTATTAGATTTTTTTTGAGTTATAAGGACTTTCTCAAAAAAAAAAAAGTGTGTGAGAGGAGTTTTTCCACTGAATTTTTTAAAATATTATTTTACTTTATTTCACACTTACTACTGGCATAATTACTAAAGAACTTGTTTCTTGTGTGTACACACATACAGAAAGTAGTTGGAATTTTCTCCAAAATGTTGTGGTATACACCACCATAGCAAATTTGGAATGAATGGTAACCGTATCTAATAACTTTAATTCAAACTTTATATTTATATTAAAATTATGTTCAATAAATAAGTTTCGAAATCAGTTACTAACGTATGAAGTCATTACTGTAGAATTTAGAACCATAAAATTTAAATTCTAAACACTATTTTTAATTTTTTTTATTAGTCAGTTCTGAAAATAGATTAGTTACCTAGAAATAACCATCTCTCAAAGTCTTTATTTTATTAATGAAATAAATAACTAGTGTAGTGCAAAGTACACAATACCTTAGCAACTAAAAGCAGTGATTTAAAGACTGTAATGCAGATTGAGAGAATCTAAAATGTGCCTTCCCAGAAGTCATTATGATTTCTTTTAAATAAAGAAATTGTGATTTGCATAAAAATGTTGATTTATAATTATAAAGTTGTAAAGTTAGTGGGAGTAGATGGTCTCCTCCCATTCCAATACGATCTAGTAAATTATTCAAAAGAAATACCAGGACATTTCTCCATTTTTAATTCTTAATTTTGAAATACCAGCTGATTATGCACCAATTAAATGCTTATCCAATGAATTATCATTTCAAGGTTTCAATATGTCTTACTTTTTTTTAAAAATGTTTAAAATAATGTTCGTTTTCTATAATTAGCAACTTTTCAATTTCAACATCTTATATGTCTTGTTTAAAGTCATAAAATTTGAAAGATATTTTGATATATTATACTTGGAAGTTCATTCATAATATTCGTCAATTTTAAATATATAAAATAAAACAGAGGAACCTATTATTCCTCTAATAAAATTAAAATTAAAATTAAAATTAATCTTTCAAACAATAGCCTATGTACGACAATAATAAGTTTATATTTATTTAATATAGTGTTCATGTTTTCAAGATTTACTTGTGACGAAAAAAATTAGAACTTGGAAGTTCATTCATAATATCCGTACTAATATATGATGTGTTCATGTGTTTGATAATTTTTTTAAAAATGAATAAAATTCCTTTTTTTTAAGTGAAGGTAGAGAAAACCAATTTCACAAATAATATTTCCTCTTCATTTATACAGTAGTTTGCAAGACCAACTTTTTCTTCATTCATTATGAGAAAACAAAAAGACAGTTTTAAAAATACTTCATCTTTATTCTCATATTATATTGATTGTGTCATTTCCGCTATTCAACACACGTCATTTTTATTCTCACTTTCCGTGAACCCCATGCCCACCACCTGCTACCCCTACCATGAGATAATATTTCTAGCTCACAAACCAAGCACAAAAAAAAAAAAAAATAAGGCAGAAATGTACTTATTTTTCTAGACAACATTTTATTTGTAACGAATACACCCATATAGTCAGATTTATTTGTGTTGCTTTTCGTCTCATTCATACGGAAAAAAATGTCCACTGAACCTTTTTCTAAAGCATTGATTAAGATTGATAGTATAATTAGATCAAAATTTCAAATTTCTCTTTAATAAAAAAAAAAAGAATTGCTTCATTTGTTCGATTGTTTAAAGTTTTGCCTTCACTTTAATTAGAGTAACTTTTGGTTAAAAAAAATATGATTATTTGACCATCAGATTAGCAAACATACTTGGAACTTTCCTCTCAGAGCTTCTTATTCCTTTTATCTTCAATTTTGTTTCTTCCCAAAATGCTGGGGAATGATCTTGTGACACATTTCAATTTGTACAAGAAAATTTATCTTTAGCTTTCATGTTCTGCCAGGTGTACTACACACATATATATACCTTAAAAGTATGAACTCCTAACTTGAATGTTAAATTATTATAATATTCCTAACTTAGGTTGTGACTTTATTGATGAGTTGTGACTTTTCCGATAAGTTGTGACTCTTTTCAAAAGGTTGTGATTTTTCAATGTGTTGTGACTTTTCCAAAGAGTTGTGACTTTTTCAATAAGTTGTGACTTTTTCAAAGCGTTGTGATTTCTCGGAAAGGTCATGACTTTTCAGATAAGATACAAAAAAAATATTTGTTCATACTACCCTTTGTTGACTATAAATAGAAGGACTTCCTCTCATTTTTCAACCACAATTTTTTTTAATCTTTTACTCTTCTTCTTCTTGCATTGTAATTTTTTTTGTGTGATTTATTGTCGTTGAGTGAGTTCGAATATGAGGTACCACTATTCTGATGAAGTAAGTCGTTCTATCCTAAGAGGGTATATTCCATAACCTCGAGTACTTGAGGAAAATAATTTTGATGATAAAATAATTATTTTTTGCTTAATATATTCATTAGTATGTAATGTTCCAATATATGAAGTTAACATGAATTAGTCTAAATTCATTTGTTTTTGTTAACAATTTCTCTTGTGATGTAGATATATGCTTCTGAATATCTTTTTCCAAAATTTAGAGAATTGTCACGATTTGTTTTTTATGTTCAAGAAAAAAGAATGACTTTATTTATAAATGTTACTTATGTGATTTAGACTCTGAGGATGTTTGCTTCAAAATAGTTATTACTATATAAACATTGCCATTTTATTTTACTTATTTACTATTTCTATTAGTTTAGTTTTTATTATTTATTTAATCGCAAATTTTATGAGATAAATATTTTCATTAATGCAAATATATATTTATATTTGGATATGTATTTGTGTTTAAATTAAAGTATTATATATGTCACAAATGTATTATCAAGTTAACAAGATCCTCTAACTTTAAAATATATTATTTTAAAAAAATTCGAGTTTTTTAAAAAAAATAAAAAACTCACAACAAATGTGAAAATATGTGAATATATAAAATGTAGTTGTTCTCTTCACATATTCATATGGCATCTGAACAATTTAACGTAAAATACACGTGCAAAGCACATCTGGTTAGATGACAAGAAAAATACAAAACAAATATTGTCTATAAGGTAATATTAGTGAGATAAGACTAATTACATTATTGAACCTCATCAAATTGAAATAAAAATATACATAATTACATTTAACTAATAAAAATTTTCATTGACCATCTTCATAGGTTTGCGTGAATAAGAGATATATATGACGATCCACGCGTGAATAAGAGATATATATGAGGATCCACATTGAACATTACAAAAGAATCTGCAACATTATTTTTTGCTAAGCTTATTATTCAAATCTTCGCTTAAATAAGCAATACTATTTACTATAACATATATTTTTCGAATTGATAATCAGGTGCAACGCACGTGTCAAAAAACTAGTATATTATATATATATATATATATATATTACTTTATTTCGTTTAAAAAAATATTTCTCCCTTTATTTCAATTTATTTGTCTAATTTTAATTTGACACGAAGTTTAAGATGGTAAAAAAGTCTTTAAATTTTGTGGTCTAAAACTAAAGATTTGTAGAATATAATCAAAATTCCCTTTAATCATCATCAAAGGTTGCGGTGGAGAGTGGGAAGTAGGGATTTAATTAATCAGGCCCAATACAAGTATCGAATACCGGAAGGAAAACTAAAAAAAATTAAGAAAGATCTTTTAATTTCGTAGTTTTAAACATATCATGAGAAAAGTCAGAATTAATATAATATACACATACAACTCATACTAGAGTCCTTATCATCATGATATATTAACTCGTAGCTATGAAAGCGAATTCATACACTGTAGCACATGAAGATTAGACCATAATTATCTATTAGTATAATCTTGATTTCATAAAATAATACGATTGGCATCATTAAGTAGATAAAGCCAAAATGAAGTATTGTCAACAAATTGATCGAAGTAATCAATATTACTATGTGACGATGATTGATGATGATGAGTAGTCGTTGCAGCTGGATTACTCTCCAAGATAAGTACCGTCTTTTCCATGTCAATCATCGGATTTGGTTCATCAATCTTTTCATTTTGATCGAATGTAATAATACTACTGCTCGATAGTGAAGAAGAACCACCCATTGGTGATATCATCAAATTAGTAGTGTTCATGTTACTCCATGTTTCAGAAATATCGACAAATAATTGAGGTTTTTCTTGAGCTTTGCTGGACTTTTTCTTCGGTTTTCTTGCCCTCCTAGACTTCACCGGGGCATCAATATTATTATTATTATTATTTTTTATCTGTCCAAGATGCTTCTTTAGATGTGTGTGAAAGAAGTTTTTAACTTCGTTATCTGTTCTTCCTGGCAATTTTCCAGCAATAGTAGCCCATCTGAATTTACATATTCTATTAGATACGTTATAGGTACGTACGATTACACCTAATTTATTAAATAAACTTAAGATCAAGTGATGTGTTTTAAGTAATTCTCACCTATTTCCAAGTTGCTGATACATTTTGATGACTGTTTCTCTTTCTTCCATGGTAAAAGGTCCTCTCTTAACATCAGGGCGGAGATAATTCATCCATCGAAGTCTACAACTCTTCCCAGTTCTTGAAAGACCTGAACCATGATCGATTAGATATACAGATTACAGAATATTTCCACTTATGTAACCAAAGCCTTCTTTCCTAGAAAGGGCGTAGGTAGTACAATCTCTCTAACTACTTTCATTGGTTTTTCTTTTGATGATATTTTTTGCTAATTTTTTTTTATAATACTATAATAATTATTTTAGGGGAGGAGTTGACCTGAGCATTTTAAGACTTAGGGGTAGTTTGGTGTGAGATTTAATTAAGGTATAACTATCTTAGGAATAAAATGTAGGACTATTTTATCTTGTGTTTAGTTGGAGCTATTAGGCACTCGTGAGATTATTTATATATTAGTGATGTGATAAATTATCACATATACATAATGAAATAATTTATCTCGAGATTCCCAACCAAACGTTCCCTATAAGAGAACATGAGAATAAATTTGGAAGTATTTTTCTAGAAACCAGTACGTCCAACTTTTGAGAATATTGTATGTAATTAGTCACTAAAATAGAAACAAATAATATATTTAAATTCATAAGTTTAAAACTATAGTGAATTCAACACTCAAAGATTAGACCTATAAAATTAAGTTTAAATCAAGAATTCATCTCTATCTATCGCACATGATGATTTCGATTAGCCGTTGGTTTTACCATTCAATGCCGAGTATATATTTTCTGTATCGACGTGATTAAATAACAAGATCATGTTTTAATGAGTTTGAAAAATCACAGATAAAAGTATAAAATCAATTTGATAGAGGAAGTGCTTACACAACTGATTTTTATATATTGAAAAATTGAAAGATTTATATCTTAATTTTTTATTTTGATCATAAATTCAAAAATGAAATTTTTTACATTTTTTTCCAAATTAATATTAATATAATTGAAAACTATATAAAAAATACTATAACTACATACTCATAATAAATGATATCTAAAATATTAAGATCACAACCAGAATATACTCATTTAATTATTAAAATTTGAAAGATATCACGTAAATTATAACATAGAGATAAGATGAAACCAGAAAAAGTTATGTAAATATAATAGGGCATGCATGCAACTTGGAAGTGGTCAAAATTAATGCATGCTTATGGAACAAGAACTAGATTATGGTAATTTAATTTGTTGATGGTGGCCGGTCAGAATACTATTTTTTGCATGGACGCCAGTACCTTATTATGATGCACATGCACGTTTTATAAAAAAAATCTTATATCTAAAAAATACTAATCCACTTGCTTATATTTTATAAGCTTTTTTTAATTGAATATACATAACTTCTTTTGATCTAATCCTTGCCATAGGATAGAGCAAATTAAAATAGGAAATGAAGGTACACTATTAAAAATATTCCACTGTGAATTAGTGGAAACATTGTGTTATAGATCATGATTTTCCTACTTATTTTTAATCAATCAATTCATTGAAAAAATGCATGGTAAAAATTAGATTTTCACTAAAATAGTGAGAATTTTTTTTTTTCTTTTTTTATTTATTCAATCAAAATATTTATGAGAATAAGTGGGAAAACAGTGATGTTTTAATGTTCCACAGCTCTACGGGGAAATAAAGAAAACATTATATTACAAGCAAAATAGAAACAAAGTATATATTCCTAATTTCTCTCATATATGAGTGGATATATTCTCATATTATATAGTATGACATAATTATCAAATTTGCTCAATATACATTATATGAGTGGATATATTCTCATATTATATTGTATGACACAATTATTTAATTAATCAAATTTGTTCAATATATATACATTAGATGTATGGTCAGGTTTTACTTTTTTAACGTACATTAGCTTAGCTTGGATATTTAATTATTTATTTATCTGTATTATTTACAACTTACTATGTTTTTTATACCTGTTTCTCCCATCCTCTTTATATAGCATATTGAATTAGTTAAATCAAATTTAGGGTACAGCACACTGTCCCACGTTTGTCCCTTCAACTAGGCATTTCATATTTCCATTGACCGATCGTTTACTTAGACAAGACATAAAATTTGGAATGCTTTCTAATTCAAGGTTCCACGAACTTTTGAATGATTATAGCTTTACGCTCATTTTTTATGGATACAATTTTCTTTCAATTTTTAAATTGAATATAAAAAGACAATTTTTCAACACTCTTATAGGCAAGAAAAAGAAAATTTCTTATAAAAAAAAAATATATAATTAAATTAAATTTAAATTTATAAAAAAAAAACTACAAAAGCAAATCTTTGATAAATTCTCTTCTAGCAACAAGAAAATGGGATATATGTTTTTTTAAAATAAAGTATTATTTATACTCCATCATTAATTAGAAAGAGTCAAACGCGGAGGGAATATAATGATGCAAAAACGGTTAGCCGCCTCAAATTAAAAGAAAATTAAAGAAAAAGTCTTGTAAAATAGAAAACACAAAATTAAAGAATGATTTAATGAGGAAAAAAGTTGGACGGTGAGAGTCATGACCACAAGTAGCTTATGTATGTTTTCTCATGTAAGCCCTCAAAACGTATATCCACATAAATATTTAAGGTTGCAACTTACACCTAGAATTTAGTTTTAAGTTATAATTAATCTCAACTTAATCGTCTAATTCCTACATTACTAATATTATATATCTAATTTATGTATAATTAATAATCAACATAGTTCTAACCAACAACTAAGCGACTCTTAGGGTGCGATTTGCACCCTTAATGTGTGTGTTCTTTTGTGACTTACACTTTATCCTATTAATTTTAATGATTTACACCCCTAATTTCCTTAGTTTTCTACAAAATTATAAAAAATCTCATATTTTCAATTATTTACAAGAATAAAATAGAATAAATAATAAATTGTTATAAAACATAAAAAAATATGAAAAAGTTAAAGATAAATATGTAAATTGTATTTAAACAAAAAAATTATGTATAAAACAAATTTTAAAAATTATATATATAATATTGGATTAGTTTGGTCACGTATTGACTTTTTCTAGTTAAAATCAAATCAATTCAAAGTATAATCGTATTTTTTTCAAAACTAAATCATTAGTCGATTTTTTTTTCTTTTTATTTGACTCAATTTGTACTTTGCGGTTTGATTTTGTTCGCCCTTAAAAATGTACTAGAAATGAATGATTGCTTCTTCATTTTATTGAAAAGGAAGCAGCAAATTACTTGTATTTAGTATTGCTTGTATTTTTAATTTAAATCACTTTTATATTTTTTTTTATATGTAATTTTCTATTTTATTCCTTGTAAATGATTGAAATGGGAGATTTTTTTTATGATTTCGCAAAGAACTTAGGAGATTAGGGTGCAAATCATTAAAAATAATAGGATAAGGTGTAAGTCACAAAGATATGCATACGTTAGGGGTACAAATTGCAATTACTCTATTTCTTATGTTGTGGTACATTATAAGTATTAATTTGGAAATATAATTACCCTCTCTCTCTCCCGAAAATAAGAAGAAATTCATTCAAATGTATTATGTATTAATTGTATTCAATCAAACATATGTGAGAGTTTTGTATGTTGTATCAATTGTATTCGAAAAACTGTATTTATATTTTTGTTCAATTGTATTTGAATTTATACGAATATAATATGCATTCATCCTATCTGTCAACAATACTATGTATCAATTGTATTCAATCAAAGAGAATATGAATACAGTTGTATTTGTTGTATTTTGAATACAATTGATATAGAATACAAAACAGTTGTGCATTAAATAAATATAAAATACAATGCAAAATAAATACAAAATACAATCCTCTCTCCTCGTTCTCTCGATCTCGCTCACTTCTCTCCTCCTATTATGTATTCATTTTAATACAAATCAGTTTGTATTTGTATTTTTTTTTTTCAAAATGCGCAAAAAAAGTACAAAAATACAAATAGCAAACCAAAATATTGATGTCCAATATTTGTTGTTTTTGAAAGTTTCCTTTTTTATCCCCCTAGAGTACATTTTATTTGTACCAAACACACCCATATAATTAGATTTATTTGTGTTGTTCGTCGTCTCATTCATACGGAAAAAATGTCTACTGAAGCTTTTGACTAAGATTTATATAATTACATCAAAATTTCAAACTTCTCTTTAACTAAAGATTGCTTCATTTTTTCTATTCTTTAAAGTTTTTCTTTTACTTTCATTAGAGTATACGTATACTTTTGGTTAAAATATTACTAGCAAACATACTTGGAAGTGATAATTAATTACTTAAAAGATAATCGTATCGATATCATCAATGTCATAACAATGCCTTGTAAGTTGTAAAAAGGGACATTATGAAACTTTCAAGATAAAAAAAGAAAAATATGAAACTTAACATCATATGTATATACGTATAAGCACCATGCCCAAAAAACTTAAGTACCTTTTACATATTAGATATTCCCTCTATTTCAATTTGTTTATCTGATTTTGACTTGATACGGAGTTTAAAATAGTAAAAAAGACTTTTAAATTTTTGATCTAAAACTAAAGATATGTAGAATGTAACCAAAATGTCCTTTAATTACCAACAAGGCTTGTGATGGAAGTGGAAAGTACGAATTTAATCGGGCTTCAGTACAAGTACTGGACCTAGTGGAAAACCCAAAAAAGATAAGTCATTTAATCTTGTAGTTTTAAATATATCATCTGAAAAGTTAAAATTTAAAAAATGTCAAAAAAAAGGAAAAAAAACATTTTTAAAATTTAAAAAGAAAGTAAGACAAATAAATTGAAACAAAGAGAACACTATTACTTGTATTTACTAATAAATTTTTTAATTACAAACATATCATGTTTAAGATCATAACGGTACATTACACCCTTCTAGAGTTTAAAAGTATAGAAAATTTAATGAAAAATCTTACTTTCAAAAACTCTTTGTACAATTAATTATAAATTCAGACACATGAAATGAAAAGGAAGAAATATTAAAGTGATGATCGATCTATACCATCCAACTAGTGATTAGTGAATCCATCAACACATTTCATTAAAAAACACGTAGCATATATAGCTCATAATTTGTCGTGTGGTATCAATAGATGGATCATATAATATACACATACAATTCATACTAGAGTCCTTGTCATCATGATATATTAACTCCTAGCTATGAAAACCATTTCATACAAAACATAGTAGCAAAATGTTATAAAAATTTACATATACATACATTAAAATCCGATTAAAGAAGGGGACAAAAAGCATGCATCTGAAATTAACCTTATCATAAATCAAACTTAAATAACATTACTGTAGCATTATCTTCCGAAGAAGCAACTCGAATCCCATATAATTAATTTCATAATGAGGTAAAATAATTTCATCTCATTAATTAAATTATCCATCTCTACTTTGGATTGGGGGTTAGGAATATATATCCGTGATAGACATTTCATAATATTCTTCTTCATAAAATAATACGATTGGCATCGTCAAGTAGATGAAGCCAAAATGAAGTAGTGTCAACAAATTGATCGAAGGAATCAATATTACTATGTGACGATGATTGATGATGATGAGTCGATGCAGCTGGATTGCTCTCCAAGATAACCATCTTTTCCATGTCAATCATCGGATTTGGTTCATCAATCTTTTCATTTTGATCAAATGTAATAATGCTACTGCTCGATAGTGAAGAAGAACCACCCATTGGTGATATCATCAAATTAGTAGTGTTCATGTTACTCCATGTTTTAGAAATATCGACAAATAATTGAGGTTTTTCTTGAGGTTTGCTGGACTTTTTCTTCGATTTTCTTGCCCTCCTAGACTTCACCGGGGCATCAATATTATTATTTATTTGTCCAAGATGCTTCTTTAGATGTGTGTGAAAGAAGTTTCTAACTTCGTTATCTGTTCTTCCTGGCAATTTTCCAGCAATAGTAGCCCATCTGGATTTACATATTCTGTTAGACGTTATACGTACGATCGAGTACGCCTAATTTATTAAATAAACTTAAGATCGTAGTTCTCACCTATTTCCATGTTGCTGATGCATTTTGATGACTGTTTCTCTTTCTTCCATGGTAAAAGGTCCTCTCTTAACATCAGGGCGGAGATAATCATCCATCGAAGTCTACTACTCTTCCCAGTTCTTGAAAGACCTGAACCATGATCGATCAGATAAATACACAAATTAACTTAACATTAAAAAAAAATTAAAAATTGTATTAGTAATGAGCTAGACCTGCAAATTTGGGCATGAGATTCCAATTCCAAATGCCAAATCTCATAACATAATCTTTCAATTTTTGGTCTTCTTCAGGAGACCATGCCCCCTTCTTAATTATAATCTCTTCCATCTTAGTTACTACTTTCAACACAATTCAATGTGGTTTCAACATTCTATTGGGAAAATAATTGAGGCTTATATATACACAAATTTTTCCACTTGTTGTAACAAAAGTCTTATTTCCTAGAAAGAGGGTACTACTTTCATTGGTTTGTCTTTGGATAAGAGTCTGAAAAATACTCCAACTTTGGCCGAAATTGCTGTTACGATACCAAACTTCAAAAGGACCTTTTACCCCTGTACTATTTAATAGTACCTTTTACCCCCATGTACTATTTAATAGTGTATTTTAAAGGTATATATGTGTCTACGTGGACATCATAAATATTGCATCATTTTAACTAATAATGTGTCCACATGGGCACATATATACCTTTAAAATACACTAATAAATAGTGCAGGGGATAAAAGGTCCTCCATAAAATTTGGTATCGTAACAATAATTTCCGCCAAAGTTGGAGTACTTTTCAGACCCTCATCCCTTTGTCTTTTGATAATACTATAATAATTCTTTGAGAGAGGAGTTGACCTGAGTGCTTTAAGACTTTTAAGAGAGGGAGTCCAGACCCTTATCCCTTTGTCTTTTGATAATACTATAATAATTCTTTGAGAGAGGAGTTGACCTGAGTGCTTTAAGACTTTTAAGAGAGGGAGTACTGGGAGTAGAACATGAGGATAAATTATCTCAGCATTTATCTGAATTCAGTACTTTCAACTTTCGAGAATATTTGTATGTATATCAATCAACAATTCATAAGTTTAAAACTTTAGTGATTTCAATACTTGAAGGCTAAACCTATAAATTAAAGTTTAAATCATGAATTCATCTATGATAATTACGGCTTTACATGATGGTTTCGATTAGCCATTGTTTACCATTCAATAGTGAGTATATTTTTTTTTTGTATCCGACATGATTAAATAACAAGATCAAGTTATATTGAGTTTGAAAAATCATAGATAAAAGTAAATGCAATTTGATAGAGAGGAAGTGCTTACACAAAGTTCTATATATTGAATAAATTGCAAGCTTTACATATCATTTTTTAAAATTATTTTGATCCAGAATTTGGGGATGAAATTTTTATGTTTTTTGAAATTATATTTATATATTTAAAATTTACATAAAAGTTGGATAAAATTTATAGAAAAAATGTTTGAAAATGTCGCAATTAAAAAACTCATTAATTAACTTTCAAAATTCGAAAGATGCCACTTAAATTGTGATCGAGAAATAAATAAGATGAAACCTGAAAAGTTTTGTAGTTATAATATAGGACATGGAAGTGGTCAAAATTAATGCATGCTTGTAGAACAACAACTAGATTATGGTAATTTAATTTGTTGATGGTGGCCAGTTAGAATACTATTTTTTTGCATGGACGCTAGCTATTATAAATCATTATAATGCACACGTTTTACTGTAAACTCTAAAAAAATTCTTATATATAATAAAACTAATGCACTTGCTTCTATTTTAATAATTATAAACTTTTTTTTTTAATTGAATATACATAACTTCTTTTGTTCTATTTCACATGATCATTACTTGCCATAGGATAGAGCAAATTAAAATAGGAAATGAAGTAGTATATGAGAAGAAGAATATACATAACTCTTTTGTACATTGACGGTGTACAAAATTTAAACTCTTTCTTATATAGGAGTGGATACAGTGTTTTCAAAAATATCTTTTTTGGGCGAGTCCCGAGCGAGTTTTGGGGCGGGGCGTATCAAAAATACTTCGGGCACAAATTGAAGACGTAGATACAATGGGCATAAGTCTTAGTATTTTAGGGCGTAAGCTCCAAGCGTAAAAATGTTATTTTCCCTGGGCGTAAAAACGTACACCTTGGGTTTTTTTTTTTGGTTTTTTTTTTTTGAACCTTTTTTGCTTTCATATTTTTTTTAATAATTGTGTAATGATATTTCTCAAATAGTAATTGTAATATTTTTTTCTACATTATTGGTCATTAATACCTTTCTCAAATAAAATTCATAATATTTTTTTCTATATATTATAGGTTATTTATTAAAAGTTATTTGTAAAATAATTGGAAGTTTTATTTTTACTTATTTTCCTAGTAAAGAATTATAAAATTGAATATATATATACCTGAGACTACGCCTTGTAGATCCATAAGACATACGCTCGTATCTCGGGGGCTTACGTCTCGTCTCATCCCATACTGTATAAAACGTCACGCCTCATGCCCCGCATTTTAAAACACTTAGTTGATATATATTCTCGTATCAATTCTATTGTATGACATAATTATTTAATTTGTCAAATTTGTTCAATATACAGTAGATATATGGTCAGGTACACTAGCTAGCTAGCTTGTTTATTTATTTATTTGTATTATGTACAACCTACTATATTTTTTATACCTCTTTTTCCCATCCCCTATAAATACTAAAGTATATAGTATATTGAATTAGTTAAATCAAAATTTAAGGGTACAACAGTGTCCCTTCAACTAGGCAATTTAAAAAAATTCCATTAACTGATTGTTTAGTCTGGTCTTTCATGGTCACTTAAAAAATCAATTACTTTTTTAAAAAAAATCTATTAAATATAAGAACAAAAATCTCTTAGATGTAAAAATATAATACATAATTAAACTAAACTAGATATATAAACAGATTACAAAATCAAAATATATCTTTTAAAACAATATTATACTCCATCACTAGTTAGAAAGAGTCAAACGCGGAAGGAATATAATGATGCAAATTAAAATGCTTAGCCGCCTCAAATTAAAAGAAAATTAAAGAAAAAGTCTTGTAAAAAAGAAAACACAAAATTAAAGAATGATTTAATAAGGAAAAAAGTTGGACGGTGAGAGTGATGACAACAAGAGGCTTATGTATGTTTTATTATGATGTAAGCCCTCAAAATGTATATATCCATATCAATATTTAAGATAGCAACTTGCACGCCAAATCAAGTAAGGGTGTGTTTGGTATCCAATATTCTCGTGTTTGATTGATCTAAATGTTTTGGAAATTGTTTTTCAAATAAATTTATTTTTTTCTCAAATTTAAGGAAAATGATTTTTCTAAAACATTTTTCAATACACTCCTCCAACCTCAAATTACAATTTTCTTCTTACCTCACTCTATCCAATCCCAAGCCTCCCCCTCTAAAAAAGTTGATTTTTTTAAAAAAAAAACCTACTCCAAAATCAGGAAAAATTAAGATTTTGAAATTTTGTTTTTGCAAATTACTTAAATTTTAAATAGTTCAGTGTTTTTTTACCCCACCCTACCCCTGACACACCCCTTCTTACAAAAACAGATTTTTTTCCTCGACCCCTAAAGCGGCCCCCCCACCTCCCCCCACAAACCAACCAAAATCTATTTAAAACTTTGTTTTTTAAAAAGAAATTAAATTTTTTAAAATTTTACTTTTTTTACACGTCACGTCTGCCCTGACCCTACTACCATCCCCCTCACAAAGAAAAATATATATATTTTTTTAAGTTTGAAATTTCGATTTGAAAGCTAGGTCCCGAATCGGGTATGGTCGGATTCCAATTTGAAAGTCGGGCTCGAGTCCCCATTAAAAAAAATCAATCCCATTTCGGAAGCCAAGTCTCGATTCTAGTGTTGAGGTCAGATTTTGGATTAATCGATCGTGTCCGAATTTACATATCGGGATTAGGTCTTTTGCCAGGTCTCAAAGTTGAATTTTGAATTGGTCGTCTAGATCGCATCCCGATTTGAGTGTCGAGGTCGGAGTTAGGTCTTTGAATGTTGAGACTCGGGTAGGGAGTCGAAGTCATGTCCCAAGTTGGATGTTGATGTTGGGATCGAGTTGGATGTCGGGGTGGGGTCCTAGTTTGAATGTTAGGTCTCAAGTGAGAGTCAGGGTCAGGTCTCGAAGTTGGATTTTGGATCGATCGTCAAGGTCTAGTCCGGTTCGAGTGTCAAGGTTGAGATCGGGTCCTAGTTCGAATGCCGAGTCTCGAGTCGCAAGTCTGGGTTGTGTCCTGAATCAGTTATTAGGGTTGATTTTCATGTCAGAAACTATTTTCCTAAAAAATATTTTCTACTCTCTAACCAAAAATAATAAATATTTTCTACTCACTTTGTCCCTAATTACTTATCCAATTTTTCTTTTTTACTTGTCCCGTTTTACTTGTCCATTTTGACAAATCAAGAAGGGACAAATTTTTTACCTATTATACCCTCAATTAGTTACTTTGAAAAAGGTAGAACTTCTTGAAAATCTTAAATTTTTAATCATTCACTTCATAATTAATAGGGGTAAAATGGTAAACTCAGTATGTCAATCATTGTTTTTTTAATAGATGTACAAATTCAAAAGTGGACAAGTAATTAGGAATAATGGGAGTAGAAAGCATTTTTTAATCACAAACCAAACAATAGAAAATATTTTCTACTCACCAACCAAACATAAAAAAATAGGTTAGAAACCAGCTTATTTTCCAAGAAACCATTTTCCTTCATACCAAACACAATCTTTTTAATCCATTCCAAAAAGAATGTCATCTTATTATAATTAAAAAAATCAACTTTAAAATTTCATTTATGCTCTTAATGAAGTGATTTACAACTTCACAAATATCTCAGGATTGGTTTAGACAATAAATTTAAAAAATCTTCATTTTTTTCTTAAACACCATGTCAAGTTAACGGTGTCACATAGAATGGGATTGGGGGGGGGGGGGGGGAACAA